>NW_008481844.1:27002-36650 GCF_000524495.1 Plasmodium inui San Antonio 1 | reverse complement strand
TCTTTCTGTAGCCATTTATTCATACATATTGCTACGTGGATTAGGGGCTCCGAAAAGAAAAACTACCACTAAGCGAACCCCCTACATCCCCGAGCATTCCGTATGTTCAACCGGCGTTCTGCCACCCCCAGAAAAATGAAACCTGGAGGCAATGCTCGTTTGGGGAGGTCATTCGGGATAGATACAAATTGGGGGCCTCAGATTTATCTTTCTTTCATCATGTCAGAGTGGTGCCAAGTATGTTTGCTGGAACAGTCTGTTGGTATGTCGTTTTACCTGTATGACGTTAAGCTGTGGTTGCAGCGTTGCGCCACTCAACCCAGGGGAATAACGCTACAAAGGGGTTTGATCTGCTTTTGTAGTATGAGTACACCCTGTTTATGTCTCCTCCCCAAAAGATGCATTTTTCTTTGTGCACATTTTTCCCTGCACTGCTGGAGTAGTTTCCCATCCGTTAATAGGAACTGCTGAAGGGGCATTTCCTCTAAGCTCGTTCCTCTTCGCGAAGTATGAAGCAAGCCAAAATGTAGCAATTTTTTTTTTTTTTATTTGTAGCTAGCTATTTTAAAAAGTGCGAATAAAAAATGTGATAAGCCATTCTGGCATTAATTTTAGGGGGGGGTACCAACAAGTCAACGCGCATGTATGTACGTACACATGGGGATACGCAGAATGAGGCCACATTTGGGGTTAAGATGCAAATGCCTCTTAAACATGGAGAAGGACACTTTATCGTAATATTTTCGAATGTCGTAAATTATGTATCGTTTTTTGTCAAATAGGTTCATTACGTCATTTTTTTTGTACTTTTTTGGTATTTTCCTTTTTGTACTTTTATTTATTCTATTTTTTTTTTGTCTGTCCTGGTACGTGGAGTACATCATTTTCTAAATGATATAATCCCCCACTTGTTATCTTCTTCCGATGAACACTGCGCTGTAAAGAAATAGCGAAAGGTGTGTCCCAGCGAGTTGCGCACAACTTGAGTTTGTTTCACCTCGTGAAATCGCATCGTTGGTATGCTGCGCAGAGGTTACGAAAAGAGATTCCATCTCGCGATAGACAAAGAGGAGACGTTTGTTCATCGCGGGGAAAAAGCAGCAAGGTACACGTATAAGTCTGCATCGTCGCCTAAGTATAATCATACAGACGCGTGGGAATAAGCAAAACTGCAGAGAAGGCGCCACCGCTTAGCCGTACCGAAAAGCACTCCAAATGGACGGGAAGAAGTACGACATCCTGCTGCTTGGCAGTACGGGGTACACCGGGCAAATGATATTGGAGTATCTTTTGAAAAACTATCAAGAGAGGATCTCCAGTGGGGATGTAAAACTTCTCTGTGCAGTGAGAAGTACAGAAAAGTTTAGCGACATTTTGTTAAGAATGAAAGAGAAGGAAGGTGTCACATGTAGTGAAAAGATTGAGACAAAACAATGCGATGTGGGTAACTACGATTCCATTTTAAGTTGTTGCAGTATGTGCAGAGTGGTCATCAGCGCAGTGGGTCCCTATGCGACGTACGGGTATAATATTGTTAAGGCGTGTGTGGAAGGTAACTCCCACTACGTAGATCTGTGTGGTGAGCATACGTTCATGTTGAGCATATACAAGGAGTTCAACGAAATTGCAAAGAAAAAAAAGATAAAAATTATTCACAGCGCATCGTTCATTTCAGCCATTAGCGATTTGGGGACATTTATAATTCAAGAGGAGTTTTTAAAAAGATACAAACAACCATGTTCATATATTCGCATAAGACTCTCCGCGGAAGGCAGTGAGTTAAGAACGGTGGGAAAAACCACCATAAAAAGTATTTTGCAATTCAGGAAGGACGTTCAAGATGGCTACAATGAACATTACCTGTGTGAGGGTAAATACGACAAAGTGATGAATGATGAGGTGAGTTCCTATTTATTAGAAAAAGAGAAAAAAGAAAAATCATTTTTCGACTATGAGGAAGAATTTGGATACTGCTTTAGGACAGTTTATTCGAAAGCGGAAGAAGCCTACGTTTTGTGGTCAAATTATTTGCTTAATTATAGGTATGGGAAAAACTTGATTGTGAGTTATCAACAGTATGACGCGCACTTGACGACTCCCATGTACGTTTTGAGGAAAATGTTATCAACTGTGAAGAATGTGTTTAGTAGCGTCGTGGCCTTTGCGCTGAGGCCGTTCGGCTTGGCCAACTATTTGGCGGGAAAGTACGTGGACTGGCTACACACGCCGAAGACGGCAAACGAGTTGAGGAGGGCCTTTTGGACGTGCGCCGTGGTTGGGCAATCCTACGTGGGGGTAAGCAGTTCTTCGGAGGACGCGAATGGGGGAAACAACCCTGCGGAGGGTTCCCACTCGAAGGGCGGCAACCAGGAGCGGAAGATATTCCTGCACTTGAGCGGAAAGAATGAAGACCCAGGATATGTCCTAAGCGCGAAAATCATATCGGAATCGGGGCTCTCGCTATTGGAGTCGACTTTACCCCACACCTTTGGAGTCCTTTCCGTGTCCGTTGGCCTCGGTCAAGTCGTGGTGGAGAGGCTTCGAAAGGCCTCTCTGGGCATACGCATTGAGGTGTAAGCAGAGGTCACCTCAGAATACCATCTGTACACATTGAGCGCAGGAGGGAAGCCAGGGCGTGGCCACCATCCCAGCTATGTGTAATCATTGGGTCATACAATTTGTACTTCCCCCCCGTTTGCTTAACCTGCATTTTGCTTCGCCCCTTTTTTAAGCAAATCGAAATGTTTTTTTTTTTTTTCGTAAAAATGTGGCAAAATGTGAGTTTTTTGCTGGGCGCAAAATGAAGTGCCTTTTTTTCACCCCCAAATGGTACATAAATTGTTCTGTTGTGGCGGATAACTTCGCCCCTTGGATTTGTTTGTTTTTATGGCGAGCCATTTTTCCGCATTCGGGATTGGCCAATAGAATAGTCGTATTGCAAAATGGCAATCGAGAATCCGCCCCCTTCTTTTCATTTGTTCCCTTTCATTTTATGAATTAAAGCATGTCGTGAAAAGGTTTAACGGGTGGGTTGCTAAAATGGGGAAAAAGAAGAAAAAAAAATGTGCACCCCCTTTGTTGTTATCCTGTCAGGTATGCTTCACACCACGAAGTCGAATGCCACCAGTCCGTTCGGGGAAGCGTTTTAAGAACATGAGTGAAATCTGTCATTCATTTGTCACGGTGTATAGTTCGTGTAACTTTTTTTTTTTTTTTTGTCGATTTGGGTCTCCACTAAGCTTTGCGCTAGTATACGTTTTTTTTTTGAAGAAAATGGGAAATCCCATGTAGTGAAGCAGGCCGCACAGATGGTACAAAGCGCTCTACAAGATGCACTCTAGGTAATCCAAAATTGCTAATTGTATGCGCAGCCTACTGGGGAGTTTCAACAAAATTGCACTGCCCCCCTATGTTGTAGTGGAGGAACGGAATACGTAGAAAGTTGGGAAGCGGCGAAACGAAATCGTAAGGAGGAATCCGTTACTCTATTGCAATGAAAAAAACTGCGCAGAGAAAAAAAGATCCCCAAATAGAGGAAGGAAAGAAACCCCGTTTGGCTTCCCCCCATTAAATTTTTTTATCTTTTTTTATCTTTTTTTTTTTTTTTCCGATTCGAACTGCAAGCAAAGTAAAAAAAAAAAATAAACTTGAACTTTGCGTAACTTTCCACATTTGTTAAAAAACGGCATGAGGAAATCTTAACCATTACAGTGAAGATTACTTTTTTGCAAGTGAAGCAACTGTTACTTACCTCACCTCACGGAAACGTCGAAGTTGATTCCAAAGAGAAGATACACGATTTAAGATAAGAGGAGCGCCAATTGAAAGAAAAAATGGGTAAGCATATATTTCATTTTCATCAGGGAAAATGTAGCTTTTTTGAGAGCCAATGGCTGCGCACAGAATGCATTGCGGCGATGTACCAATGTGAGATAAACACGTACGCGCAAAGGAGGGATGCTCGTATGTGCGTTGCACTGCGTTAAGTTAAACTGCGTTAAGTTAAACTGCGTTAAGTTAAGAAGCGTTAAATTAAGCAGCGTTAAGCAGCTTCGTAATTCGAGGGGTGCATCTTCTGCCATGTGTGGGGAAGGAAACTCCCATGACTATTTAGCTCCCTGTGTATATGCCTGTATTACCCCGTTTGGTGATCCTCTCTGTGGTTTAACCGGATGGGGTAGACTAAACTAAGAAGTGGGATTAACGATTGACCAGTTCTTAATCCCCGTCACGTCAAATGTGGACACGTCTGTGCCTCTTCTGCAATGCTTCTTTTTTCGATTTTGTCGAATTATCCTATCGTTGCTTCGATTTTCTGAAGGGTGTTTTTTTACAAAATTGGCACAACGGGATATAGCAACGCATCCCAACGCATCCCAACGCATTCGTTGCGGAGTGGAAAAGATCATTTTACGCATCTCCACCCGATTTTGAATCCCCTTCCCCCCGTAGGAAAGGTACACGGATCATTAGCTCGAGCGGGAAAGGTCAAAAACCAGACGCCCAAGGTTCCCAAGGTGTCTAAGAGAAAAAAGTTGACTGGAAGGGCAAAGAAGAGACAGCTATATAACAGAAGATTTTCCGACGGAACGGGAAGAAAGAAGGGACCCAATTCGAAATTGTAAACATGTCTAGCAGTGCGTGTGGCGGACGCTAGTCGTGTTTGTAATTCGTTGGAGGGTTGTTGCCGTTTTGTTACCATTAAGGAAATGTTTTTTTCTTTTTTCCCCCTACTGAACGTGAAAAATTGTGCTAATTGGAGGATAGCTTTTTGGCAGTCGATATATAGTCCATTTGGGGGGAAATGCTATCCGCCTTTTTTTTTCTTTTTTCTTAACACATTTTTGCATTTCCGGAGAGAAAGCAGTTCGGAGTGAGCGTCCGAGGAGACGTCGTAATGAATACCCGAACAGAGAAACGAACTGAGGAATGACACTTGAACAGGATTTTTATGAAACGTTGTATCATCCCTCATGTGAGCAAAGAACGAATAGGTTGCCATTTCGCGGTGAAAACTGTTGTGACCTATACTCTGGATAAACAAAAAACGGGGAAATGTTACAAATGGTGTAGCTTAATATGTATGCAGTGATTACTGCCGATTTGTCTGTTGGCGCAAACGGGACTGCCTCAGTTTTGCAATTTTTTTCTTTTCTTTTCCATTTCCAGCAAATTCTTGCGCTCGCGCTCCTTGGCTTGGTCCACTTCGCTAATCTTGTCCGTTTCGTTCGCCTTGTTGTAAAAGTGCAACGCCAGGACGGCGGCAAGGAGAATGTAAAAATTGACCGAAAAGAAGGTAATGTTTTTTTCAAAGGCTAGAAAGCTCCACATGTCCCCATGTTTGTCGTTTGTTTTGCCTCCCGAGTTGTGTTTCATTTGGTGAGTTGCCTCTTGTTTGGGTGATACTCTTTCGTCGTCGTCATTTCTGCGTAAAGAGTAGCAGCAGCGGCTATGCGACGAGTCGCCAGCAAAATAAGTGGATTCCAAGTGGGAAGCTTTGCTTAAAAAAATGGTTGTTCCGGGGGGCTTTACTTTGGGCATGCGCCTGACGATGATCATGTTTATCTGTTTCGGTGCGGAGGGGTAAAAGTGGAAAACGAGGGGCAAACCGGATATGCGTGTTTTCGCTTTCGCGTATTTTCGCTTTTGCGATTTGTGTGAAGCAGTTATTCTCACTTCGGCTCCTCTCCGTACGTGTGTGCCTTTTTTTTTAACTACAGCAAAAGGACCAAGTGCACGCAGTGAAGGGGTCGCCCAAAATTGCGTGCACATCTTGGGGAGAACAATCACCCACGTGTGTGTATTCCTGGGGGGTAGTAGTAGTGTACGTACTTTGCGAGGGGTTTGAAGAGGAGGTTACTGACTTGTGGGAGAAAAAAAAAAAAAAAAAAGATTCCATCACAGGCACGTTACATTTTCTTACCAAATGATCATCTGAGGGGGGCTAATAAAGAGAAAAAAAAATGCGTCATGTGAAGGAATGGGTACTGTTACATTTTGGAAGAAACATTGAGATGGTCCGCAAGGTTGTGCGTATACAGGCACACGTATGGATGTATGTATATACGGATGTATGTACTTGTTTAGCTGCGCGAATGTAATAGGTGAGCTGACGGGGTAGGAACCTTCTCTTGGCGCGCAAAACAGAAATGTGCGAAAGAGCAAAAAAAAAAAAAAAGGGGGCGATAAAATGAGCTAAGCGGAGACGGCGTCAAACGTAAACACAGCCAGGCGAACGTAACCAAACTTGTTCATTTGAGTTTACCCAAGAGGTGGTTGCCTTGCGTGGTTAATTATTTGTGCGAAGTATGCGTTCTTTTTTTTTTTTTTTATCAAGAGTACGACTAAAAATTATGCGTCGCTTGTTGGTGAGTAAGGATGTAAGTATCCATTTGTACATTTGCGCTTTTGTGCATTTTCATTTTTGTACGCTTATACATTTGCATTTTTGTGCACGTGACCCTTTTGAGTATATGGCCGATTATACCATCCTTCCTGCCCTCATATGGATAGCCTCACAGACTTCGCGAAAAACTTTAAGGAAAGAAGCCTTTACAAATCATTCAAAAAAGTCCAAAAAAAGTACAAGTTACGTTTTTTAGGCAAGGTATGGGAAGACAGCAACCTGGGGAGCCAAAAACGAGGAAAAAGAAAAAAATGGAAGAAATGGAAAAAAAGGAAAAGTGGAAAAATGGAAGAAGAAAACAAGATAAATAATGTTGATCCACCGATACCCCCCTTCCCCCCAGTGTTTGCATATTTCGCTTTACCTCCGCGGGGAATGTCTCACCCAGCGAACCTGTTGGCAGTGAATGCTACACTTGTATGTCTACCCATTTTGTGTACATCCTTCCGCTTCCTTCCCACTCTCAGATGGCAAGCAACAGAAAAATAAACCAAAAGGTCGACGCCTTTGATAACAACATAACGCACCGAGGCAACGTGCCTCCCTCCTTGGTCAAGAAGGGAAAGAAACATCCTGTGGGGCCCATACTTCTCGTAATTTTCATTTTTGTCGTTATTGGATCGGGTAAGACGTGTTGGAACACCCACCTGTGAGTTCTACGCAGGAGTGAAGATACATGTGTCTGCACAACATCATTTTGTTCTTTTTTTTTTCTCCATTCCGCATACCCACACGCAGTTATTATCCAAATGTTGAGCATGATACATAAGTCGAAAGTGTTTGAATGAACTCAGCAGGATTTTTTTTTTTCTTTTTTTTCATTAACGTTGGTACTCTTATCATTTTTGTGAAGCGAAGGAGGAGGAGCAGGTGGATGATGATGGCCCCTCCTAGGGTAGAAGCAGCTTTCGATTTTTCGGCGTGTCTTGGGGGTATTTTTTAGGACCCCAGAAATGGGGAGAGAAGGAAAAAAAAAGGCAACTGAAAAGGTGAAAAGTTGGAAAGCTGAAAGGTGTACGTGTAGACCTGCACCGTGCGAATTTTTCCCTTCTCCTTCTTTTTTTTTTTTTTTTCTTTTTTTTTCCTTTCTTTTTTCCTTCTTTGTTTTTTCTTTTTTTCCCACGTGCGTATCACCTTTTAAAACAATTGTGTACGTTCTACCCCCCTTTTGTAATTATTTTCTTCCATTTTGTTAACCCGTTCCATAAGACGTTTTTCTACCCTCCCAGATGACGTGCATATCTTCCTCAGCTCCCAGTTGTGAATAATTTTGTGTTAATTCGATCGTCCCCTGTCGCCACAACGCTGCTACTGATGATGTTGCTTTGGGGCGTCTTAAAATTGGCTACGCTGGCTGTAGGCATGTCTGTGTAGCGCGTGGGGGGATTTTTACCAATTTGCGTCTCACTGCGTTGGGGGAAGTGCGGGAAGGATGAGAAAATGAATGGGCTTTCCGTAACGTCTTCGTTTGGTCCACATTCACTATCGTTTCCTTCTTGTGTCTTCTACTTTAAGAAAGTTACGTTAGCTTCTTTTCTCCTTTTTTTTTCCTCTCTCACTTGTTAGAAGCGGCGTGTCTTCAAATCGGAGACCTCCCGATGGGTCAATTCGCGATACTGCTTGGGGAAAAATATATCCTTGAGGGTTATATTTTCGAAGGCAGTTCGTTTTATCTTAATCACCGGCTGGTTTATTTGCTCAAACATTTTTCTAATTTGTCTGTTTCGTCCCTCGCGTACGCTAATGTTTAATACGCTTATCCTTTTGACTTGATCTTTTACTTTTATGGTTTCTTGCCTTAATATTTCAATAAATGCTGGCTGTGTTCTTTCTGTTTTCATTATTTTTTGCTTTTTTCGTCCTCTATCATCCTCTGGTAGATATACACCTGTAGCTAGCTCCTTTAGTACTTTCATTTGTGCCGGTCCTTCGACGTGCACTCTGTATGTTCTTATTCGTTGGTACCTTGGGTGCGTTAGTTTGTTGACCCAAGCGTATTCGTTGGTGAGGAGGAGGACGCCAGATGTGTTCCGGTCAAGTCGGCCTGGGACAGGGGGGAAAGAAAAACACGAGATGGCGGACACGCCGGGTGGGACTCGTCGAAGCGTGGAAGTGTCCAATTCGTTTGCAAGCAGAGGGAAGACGCACACAGACAGAGAAACAAACACGGACAGACAGATACGCACACACACACACCAAATGGAGTGAAGAACCTACGGGTCATTTTTGCTCAGATATTATTAACCCAGTAAGGGTTAACAATTTTTTTTTTTCCCCCGAGCAAATCATTTTATCTGTACCACTCAAGAAGGTACCATCACAAGGAGGATATTCTTTACTCGGTAATGATGAGTTGTACCCAGGTGGTAATGCGCCTATGTACGCATTGGTTGGAAGCAGTGCAGGTATAGATGCACTGTAGGGGAGGAATCACTCTCGTACAATGGCACAGGAGCAGGAAAGGAAAAAAAAGCGTCAAAGCCCTGGTCTGGGAAAGACGTACCTACGGAGACTAGCCGGTACTTGTCTATTATGTCCTGTGGGAAGAGGGAATATATGGAAGCCCTATCCTTCTCGTCATCGGATGTACATAGAAGTCCCTTGGGCTTATGAAGAACAAACCATTTGTACATGTTGTTGTCATTTTGATTGATCATTTTTTGCGTCTGGAGAATGTTTAGTGTTTTCCCCAAAATTTTTATTTTATCTTTTGTTACATCGATATGTGTTCCTGGGTTTTTAACAATTCTGTTATTCAGCTTTACATTTCCTTCTTTGATGAATTCGTCCGATTTCCTCCTCGATATCTTCTTCTCCATGGAAATGATCTTGTTCAGTCTTACGATGCGTACCTTTCTTTCCGCGAGGCTGCTGCGAGTGGGGGTTATCTCGAAGGTGCTGACATGACGCAGAAGTGGTAGAAGTGGCTGAAGTGATTGAAGTGGTAGAAGCGGTAGGATTAGAATGGACGCGAATAATCTGCCGAGCCAAACGTGGGAAGGGCGGGAGATATTCATCTATTTTTTTTTCTTCTTTTCTTTCGGCTTGAGGGGTGGGGCAACGTGGCAGTGTGGAGTTTGGTTTTTTGGGGAGAAAAGCCAGTTATAGCTGTTTCGTGAAGGGTACTTCCTTCCTAATGGGCATCTTCGTCGTGGTGCTTGCTTAAAAAGGGGAAAAATCCGCTAAAGGTGCCATCGTGGTCCCCTATTGTTTGAGTAGTCATCCCCTCCTGTTAAGCTCAA
>NW_008481844.1:3719-26507 GCF_000524495.1 Plasmodium inui San Antonio 1 | reverse complement strand
AATAGCCGCCCCCTCATTATTTCCTTCGCCTGACACACCACGCCTTTAAGTTACGACGTTGAAGGGTACGCCATCGTGAACGCTTCCTTTTATTTGAACATGGACCCTTTTAATTCAACACGAGCGTGCACGTTTGGAATTTTTCCGCCACCGCGTAGGCAAGTAAATCGGACACAGAGCAGTGCGTGCACCCGTCTGGGGGGTTTTCTTCCTCTTGCATTCCCACCCCACCAGTAGGTTATCTCTACTGAAGTGGGTTCTTACAAGCGTTACGTTTTACTCCCCGGGGGGAGGGGTAAACGCAACTGCTGGCTTTTTTTCGCCGCAGGGTGGGATAACCCATGCACAAAATTGGCGCCACTGTTTGGGGAATGCCCAGCTGAGTTCCGCGCCAGGGGGGTGCACAGAAGCGTCGAAGTGCCTGCGCAGGGTAGTAGCTCTGCCGGGATGTGCCTGCTTGCCTACCTACACACATGCTTAAATGCACACAGACGGCGTGCCCAGTTTGAACATCATCCATTTAAAAAGTTGTGGAAGAAGAAAAAAAAAAGTGCCAAGTCATTTAACAACTGGGCATTCTTCTCCCCATTTCTGTTGGGCGAGATAAGAGCCTTAGCGTAGGTGCGCCATGTTGGAAGTTGTAATTGCAGAGATGGGGGGGCGGAGAGAAAAATAATGACGAGGTCACGTTACGCGGTTATAAATATATTATATATACATGTTACCACATAACGTTTCTGGTGGAGGTACCTGCATGCGCTGGAATAGATAAGAGACACATGCGTTGGTGCCTCCTTGGAGAGGAGCAGTCAGGTCCAGTTGACATTCATGTGACAGAAAATGCAGTTGCGGGTGCGCGGCGCGGAGAGGTGGCCAGAAGGGGAGATGTCCCTACTCCGCCATAGTGTGTTGCTTCACAATTGCAGGGAATGACTTGGTGTCGATTCGTGGTGTTCACAAGGGAGTGTCACCGTTTCTTGGTGTTGGAGCGAGGGGTGGCCTTGCTCTTGGATGCAGGCTTCTTGTCCACCTTACTCGTGACCAGTACGTCGTCGTCCTTCTCCTCCTTGGATTCACTGAGCTCGTCGATGTCCTCATCGGATTCGTATTCATTCAATTTGAAGGAAGTCTTCTTCTCAGTTGACTTCATCCCCTTGCGCATTATGTTAGGATCATTTTTGATAACGTGCGAAGCGTTGTACAGCCGAGTGAAGGATGCCTTGATTTTGGAGTCCAATTTGTCGTACAGATTTTCCTGTGTGGGTAATCTCAAGCAGGGGATATTCTCCGTGATCATTTCCCTGGTGACGTTATATTCTTCCATTAGTTGGATCGCCTTAGCTATGTTGTTACTTTGTAGTGGCGAAATGATCTGGGCATATATATAATTTAAAAATCCCGAGGTAACCATGTGCTTTGGAGAGACATTCAGCTTGTAGGACATGTTAAAGCATACCTCATTTAGTAGCCTCTTATTCTTGTTGAAGGTGGAGATCTTTCCAAATGCAGAAGGGAAGTTAATTCTGCCAGACATAAATGACTTTAACATTTTGATTCGCATGACAGGACATACACATGAAAGGATGGAAAAATGGGGAAGGAGAGAAAAGTCCATTGTCGTTTTCATGTTGTATTTAATCTTCTCAGCCAGGGTGAGATCATATGATATTTGAGAGTAGGCATTCCATTTATTTATGGAGGCGGCAGACTTATCATTGTCATTAAATACATTGGTGTAATTTTCACTTATAAAAAATGGGATCAATTCATAGTCGACAAAAAAGAGGTCCATGATTTCTCGTATCTTTAATTTTGATGACTCATGGAAATTTAGAAGTTTTAGTGTTATTTCAAATGGGTTAGCCAGGGATTGTATGTTTTTATTGGAATTGTTTAATTCCTTTTTTAGGTCCAAGAATTGGATCCGCTTATACGTCTTGGAGAGTAACTGCAGCGCGTTTAGCATTTGTCTCAAGTCTCCATTTGTGCTTTCCCACAGAAGTTCCAATGCGTTGGGCTCCATCATAATATCCTCTTGTTTGCATATTTCGAGTAGCCTCTTCACGACGCTATTCTTGTTTGGTGTTGTAAATTTCAAATCGTAGCATTTGTTGGCTAATGTTCTCATTTTGCTATTCTGCCTGTCATTGCATATACAGATAATTGGGCACTTGGTTTTTTCTATCAACTTTAAGATTGCTGCACTGCCTCCCTTGTCTCCACTAGACATGCCATCCACTTCGTCCATAATGATGCAGGTTTTGGTCAATTTTCGGCTTTTGATAGAAGCAATGGAGTACCCCCCGGTGGCCATTTCGCTGATTTTTTCTACTGCCGCTTTGTTTCTCTCATCAGACGCATTAAATTCGATAACGTTATATCCGGAACTTTCCGCCACAATTTTTGCAGTGGTCGTTTTTCCAATTCCTGCTGAGCCACTCAAGAGGGCACACCTGGCATTGACATTTTCGAACACCCCTCTAAACGTTTTCGTTACTTGTTTTTTGAGTCCCTTTATGCATACATCATCCCAGCTCGCTAGCCAATTTTTTAACTTGAGGACATTCTGGTTGTTCCCTACAAGTTCGTTCAGATTTTTTGGTCTGTACTTCTCAACCCACAGTTGATTGAGGATTTCGTGTTGATCCGCAGGTGCACCAAACTTTGGTGAGTTCTTGTTCTCGCTGTACGCGATACTTTTATAGCTCCCACTTCCGCTGGCTTCACCGTTGTTCCCACTCTCGCTTCTAATCTTGGTGAAGTCGCTCTGGCTGCTCTTTTCGAATTGATCTCGGCCGTCTTCCCCGTTAGCCGCGTCTCCCCCCTTGGGCGCTTTGTCCTTCTCCTGCGGTAGCATCTGCAGCAGCTCCTCCTCATTCAGAATTTTAATAATGGACTTGCTCATCTTCTGGAGTTCGAAGGCCTTCTGGTACTTCCTTCCCTCGTCGTACATTCGGCCATCTTCCAGGTACTCGCCATGAATGAGATAATGTGTTTTTGACGACACAGCGGACATAACGCTTCCGCCATGTTCTTTAATTTTGGACCCTAACTCGTCTCGAGAAAAATTCTTAAACACGCCTGTTAACACAAATTTGAGGCTATGAAAAGGGAGGTAGTCGAACTTGTTGGCTGCATCGTCCTTGTTGTTATTTCCACCGATAGTGGACATGGAGGTGAAGTTTTTCTTTTTTGTGGTACTCCCGCTGCTACTGTTAAAGTCGAGTTCCTCTTTGATTTCTCCCTTCCCTGGAGAGGTGTGTTTTCTTTTATACTTGTGTTGGTCTATCATGTTGGATATGTGTTCTTCTCTCTGCCTCTTCAGCTCGGTGCCAGTATGAGGAGACTCCTTTTTAAATTTTTTACTTTCCATATCGAAGAGACTTATGTTTTCTCGTGCAATGCCCTTCACATTGTGTGTGCTTCCGACTGTGTCCGCCTCTGTTTGGTCCTCCATTTTTTTGGAACTTGGTTTGAAGTAAGACGTTATGTCATGGTACATGGGTTTGCTTGACGCGTTTTGGGGCAGTGATCTGTTGGAAATCGTCCCTGTGGTGTAGTAGGTATCCTTCTGCTCGGCATCCTCCTCGTCATTAATTTCGACGACGCTTTTGGATTGAGATGAATTGGTGTCCTCTCCTTTGTTAAACCAATCGTTGACGTTATCGTCATCGTCGCTATCAAACAAACTGCTTGACACTTTTTTCAGTCGCTTTCTTTTCCTTCCCACATCGCTGCTTCTATCGTCATCGAGGAGTTTCTTTCCTTTGAAGCTCATTTTGGGTGCCGTAGTGCCAGCAGTAAGCGAATACTTCGTGTGTGTGGCTGAGCGGCCTCGAGAGGTATGTCTTCAAGGAGAGGAGCAGCGCTGGGCAAAAAAAAAATTCACTCAAAAATGGGGAAAAATAAAAAAGAGAGCTCTTAAAAGAGTTTCCCCTTACCGCGTTCCTTTATGATGATAAAAATTTTCAGGGGGGTGGGAGAAAAGAAAGGGGCGCATTCACATTTGCGAGTGTGAATCCCCTCCGTTCGGAAATAGCGCAAGGTGGCACGGCGAAATTGCAAAGAAGAGTGCTTAAGCTGAGAGGGCGAGCCAACGGGCAACGCAAAATGGTGGCGCAAAATGATAACAAAAAATCGGTAAAATGAAGCGAACGAAGCACACGAAGCGGGCACACAGCATTGACTACACCAAGGAGGCGCTGGCGAAGGAAACGAGAAAAAATTCCTCACCCCAGGTTGACGTCTCAAAGTGAAGGCGAACATAGGAGCATGAGAGCCTGCATTCTATCGTGCACCCCATTCGCCAAAACTATGCATATGCATCGCACTCTAACATGCTCGTCTTTGTAACCCTCGTTTCTGTGTGCTAAACTCGTGGTGTGGCGACCTTCGGCGTGATTGCAGCTGTGGCCCAAAAATAAAATGAATAAACATATAAATGAGAAATGTAAACCCAATGCAGTGACGCTGAAGTGATCCATTCCAGTTAGCTGAAGCGAATCTTTTCCAAACCCTTAAGTGGAACTTATCGTTTAGGTCCTTGCCGCTTGCACAGAAAATTGGCGCTTAAAAATTTTGCCTCTCTATGGAAGATTCCTAACTAAACTGTTTCGTCTCCCTCGGCGATCGTTTGCTTACGTGTCGCCTTTTTTTTTTTTTTTTTCTTTTTTTTTCCTCGTTGCGTCGCTTCCTCCAGTGAATGGAAATTATTTAAAAAGAGAGTGTGTCTCCACTTACAAAGGGAGGGTGCTTCCCAACTGTGCAGGAAATACAAATGGGAGGGGGGTAGGGTATACTACCCTATCGATTGTTTATATATTCATTAAGAAAAAAATAAAAAATTGAGAGAAGTTTTTTTTGTTTCTGGGAAGATTTCTCTCTGTATGGGGATAATTTATCCAGCATTTTTGACCCAGCAGGTTGAGGCCCTCTCATTTAAGAGAGGTGATTGATCAGCAATTCCCCCTCTTTACAATATATGGCAAAAAAAAAATGATAAAGGAAGATTAATTGATTTAATTCGATTTATCTTTTTTCACTTATGCAGGCAAACTTTTTTTTTTTTTCCCTGTCTACTACTGATAAGGCATGTACCCTTGGGGAGAACAGACGAATGGGGGTTTAATCAAACACCGTGACATCCCTGACATTGCAATTTTAAGAAAGAAAAAAAAAAAGAGATACAGTGAGATGCAGCTAAATACGATCAGATAAAATGAATTTACCTTTACCTACAGCTTTCGATTTTGGGAAAAGGAAAAAGTTATTTCCCTCTTTAGCCCTAGTGCGCGTCGCTCTGCTCCTCGCCACGCCCACATGCATTGCTCGAATTACTGAACAGTGAAAGTCTCCATCTGGGTAGAGTAGAAAGGAGGTTTTTTACGCCTTGGGGAGGTGGCACCATCTTTCCTGTTCCGCAATGCAATGGGGTTCCATTCTGTGCAGCCTGTACAGGTGTGCAACTGTGGGTGGTTCTGTCGTGAATCTGAAGAGGACACGATTTTGCTTTTTCTATCCTTCTTTGCGCCTTTTCGGCGCCTGTTTTTTTGTTCCCCCATGGGATTAGCATCAAACGGGCGCCCTCTCTTTGAAGGATTACTTGGAATAGCCCCTTAACTCGGAGAGCAATATATTCGTCCACTCATTTTTCATCCTTGTGGTGAATTCCTTCCAGGATTTTTTATTCTCCATGATGAATTCCATGTAGTTATATCTGGGGCAGTGGTTTTTGTCATATAGCTCGTAAAAACTTCTGAGATTTAGGCAGTCATAATTTTGCAGCTCTGCTACGAAATCGGAGTAAGCCTTCCACCAAACTTTAAATAAAAATTTCTTTGGGATTTGCTTCTTCTCTGTTAGGTGAACGCATTTCTGCCACAATGTCTCTATCATGTCTATGTATTTATATCTCCTTTTGTCGTAAATATTTCCCCATAATTCGTACATGCCTTTTTTGTTAACATAGAAGTATAAGGTGTCCATTTGTTACTTTAGTTGTCGTTCGAACGTCTTCAGGTTCTTTTTAATGTTCTCCTCTGTTCTGATGTTTCCATTCTTGTGTCTCGTTTGATCCCCTTCTTGTTCGTTGATGTACCTGTTGATTTTGAGTCTCAATTTGGAAAGCGCTTCGTCCGAGGTCCAGACGTGCTGGTACCGGTGGTTTATTGTTTTGGACTCGGTGGGCATATGGCTTTTCGTGCTGGAATTGCTTGGCCTGTCCATATCTTGCGAAGGAGTCAGGGGCGTCATCTAGCTCTCCATTTGGTGCGCGTCAGCAGGGGTGTGCGAGGAATCTTCCGTGAGCTCGGCTTTTGATTCTCTCCCCACATCTTCCACTTTTCCCACTTCTCCCAGATGTGCAAGTATCGCCTTGCTTGAGCTTCTATCTCCATTCGAACAGCTCAATCCGAAGTAGAAATTTGAATTTGCATGTAGATCAGGAAATTTCGCTGGGTGCTGCGAGTGCGCAAGGGAATTTCGGGTTCCTTTTTGTAAAAAGTGGTTTTGTTATGAATGAGGAAGTAACGGAATAAAGGAGCGTATTGTGTCCACAGTGATGTACATATGCGTCCACACTCACATGCTAGAACTACACCTAGGTTTTAAGATCACGATTGGGAAAATGAGGAGGAAGGCGCACATGGAAACCCTTAGAGGGGTGGTCAGTCCATTAGCACAGGACTCCCTCTTTGTGTTCCCCCTGGTGAACGAAATTCGTTTATAGAAGGTTTACTATCCTTTGAATTTGACTTAATGTTATCGGTGGAGTAGGTCCTCTTTTTTTTTTTTTTTTTTTTTTTTAAGCTGCAGATATATCACCGGTAGGGTGATTGGTATGAGGGCCGTTCAACTGGGCAGTGTAGCTCCCGGAAACCTTACAGAAGAAAAAATGTAAGTATCGAAAGTTGCCCTGCAAAGGTGAATATCCTCTAGGAAACGATTTCCTGTTTAGTAGTTTCAACAGAAATGGAAAGGTCGCTATGGTGCTGTTCAACAGCAAGGGGGAGAGGGGGGAAAACAGAAGAAAAAAGAGAGCATATTCTACGTTCAGCATGCAGTATGTTAAGGGATTATATGTGTTCGCAGTTACTAGTTTTTCAACACCCCTTAAGAGGCTTACAAAAAATGAATTCCATTATACATATTTAAGGCGGCAAACCTGTAACCGTATTCTACGTGATGTTGTCGCTTCGACGGAGGACAGTCCCGTGCTCATCGTGTCAGAAGCTGTAGTGGCAATTAACGCGCACTGTGAGTGAACTTATTTTTTAAAGAAAAATGCAGAATGTGGAGATACCCCATGGTGCACGCCCCCCTAAGTAGGTGTAGGACCGCTAGAACATTTTGACCCAGTAGAAAAAGCAACAGAATAAATCTGCCTAGGGGAGGCGAGTTATATATCTGCGTACTTTCATCCATTTCGAGAAGCGAGGGGAAAAAAAAAAAAAACTTAGTGCCCTTGCACGTAAGAAAAAGAGGGGGGGTGGCCTCTTCATCCGGGAAAAGAAACAACGCCCTTTGAGAGGTGCCATTTATCTTTCTTCTTATACGCAGTTATGGTACATAATCACGGCCTAAACTTATTTAAAATCTTTTTTTTCTTTTTCAATACCTTTTTGCCTGGAGATTTCTTAGAACTGTGCAGTTAGGTAAAACTGACCGGCACTTATTGAAGCATTTTTCTCTTTGAGTGATTGTTTTTTTTTTTTTTTTTCTCTACGAAGTCAGCGCTGAGGGGTGACCCACATTCGGAGTGGTAATTTAAAAAAAAAAAAACTTCACAGAGGAGGGATTATTTATTTTTATTCTATTTTATTTTTTCTTCACGTTGGGTGCGTCAAAAATGTTGCTTCAGCCAGTGCAACTTTAGAAGCGTCTTCTCATTTGATGAATAATTTTTTATGTACATTCGGGGGGTAAAAAGAGCGGACGAACGGAGTATGTGCAGTTGTTTTGTCCCTCAGAAGTGGACTTTTTCTGTTTCTTTGGCCTCATTTCGGTTGACATACTTCCCTTGCTCTGGCTACAGTGGGATATGTACCCATTTGTTTGCATATAGAGCCTCGCGGCTATGGGTAAAGAGCAAATGATAATTGAGGTGGGAGATGTAACGTTTATGCGAGGAAGTGAACGGATAAAATTGTTCGGGGACTTCACCACTGAGGGATGACTCGGCTACTTTCTCTGAGTGCAATCCTGTGACAAGCGTTACCGAGGAGGTACTGCCTTTCCCCGTTTTTGGCACAGAAATGTGTAGCCATTTACAAAAACGCTGGGCAGTTGTGTATGCTTCAAGGATTACGGTTAGTCAAACGTAAAGTGGTAAAAGAAGGACATCTAGCCCAGCCTTCTTTTCTCATTGTTGAGAAGAAGTATAAAAGCAGTTGAGGGTAATCTAACAAACTGATTCTCCTCGAAAAAAAAAAAAAAAAAAAAACAAATCTGAAGCAGTAGGGAGTAGGAAACACACAAGGGTATGTACCTGCTTGGTCTACATGTTTGGTGCGGTTGCCATTTTTTTAATCCATTTTTACCCCATTCCGTGAGTAACAAATGGGAAGACGAATTTGTAAGAGTGACTGGAATAAACTCCCTGTTTGCATACAATTGTTGTCTATTTATATGCATGCATGACCAGGTTAACCCATGGCTCACCGATAAAAACGGGAAAGTAGTGGACCAAGATAAATCTTGTTCGCACCATTCGTAAAATGCGTGTTAACAGAGCGGAGTGATAGAGGAGGGTAAAGAAGCTCTTGGGGGACTGTGTCAGTGTGGGGAATGATCCGTTCTGTGGCTTGGCTTAATTCCCCCCCTATGTCGTCTACAACAGGTAGTAGGACAAGGGGGTGCGGGGGCTTGAATGCAATTGTGTCTTTTCCCCTGTGGAAGTCTTGTTGGAGTAATTCCTCAACACAATGAGCATAAGGTTTTACCACTTTTAAACCTCACCATTTTGATAGCGTGGGTGCACACATTCCTTCTTCCCTCCAGGGAAGATATGTACACATCACATGTACATTCTCCTTTGCCAAACAAATCGTAAAAGTCGTTTACGCAACTTTTATTCTTTTCTCTATGTTCAGTAATGAGGGTGGCATAAACTCTGCAGCAGAGTTCTTGCAAATTTTGTTGTGGGATGTTACGGCGGGATGCAGAAGATTCTGCATTTATCCACACTTCCTCCATCATGGCATAGTACTTTCGAAGACACTCATTATGAAAGTTAAACCAGAGAATTTACACATATTCCTTAGAGAGGGTTCCGTTTAAATTATTTAACCTAGTGAGGAGTCCTTCTTCCATCAGTTTTATACTGTACTCAGGAATGTTTTTCTCATTGTGGGGATCATTATTTTTCTCTGATTGTGTTTTTTTTTATTTTGTTAGTTCCTTTGGCTCTTCAAGTTTGGACTGCTCGATTTGTAGTTCCCCAATCGATTTCTTGTAATTCCATAGAAAACGATTTTTGGGCCTTCTGGGCGTACCCTCTGTGTTGGATGTGTCTTCTGGGGTGTGCTTCCCGCTTTGATATGGTGGAACTAGGCGCTGCTTTCCTGCATGCTGTTTTCATGTGTTCCAATTTTTCCCCCTCTTCGTTTCTTTCCACCCTCCAGTTGTGTTTCCTCATTTGACGGGATCGCCTCAGCTAAGATTCTGAGATCATAATGACGGTTGGATTTAACACCTGGGAGCAGATTTGTGGGTACTATGATGAAGGGGTGGCCTTAGGGGAAGAAGAAAGAACTATATACTTCTGAGTGCATCGATATGTACAAAGCTACATAATGTATCGGGGTGTCCCCTTTTATGTGGGTCCAGCCGACGGTATAGGAATATAAAAGGAGGAATGTCTGGATCTGGTTTCCCCTACTTAATCGCCTTAGCTAGAAGAACAGGCAGGACAAACAAATAAGCGATCCTTTGAAAGCCCTGGGGCGCACCACCTTATCCAGCCTCGCGCATCTGTGATGCATTTTTTGGTTAAAGTCGCCATTCGCTTGTGGTTGGGGAGTGTAGAGGAGGAATATAATGGCGGCAAATTCGGAGTAGAGTTTTTAGCCTCGAGGAAGTGAACACCAGTGGTAATTGGGATGTGATGTGCTGTATTGTGCTGTTGCGTACATTTGTTTCTTATTTTTTAAACTAAAAAATTGCCATCTTAAATATGCTATATAAATTACCAAATTGGATAAAAAAGAAAAAAAAAGAATTGCACCTCACGAGATGGCAAATAAGAAAGATTCGTCTACATCTATATGGACGCCACCATATAGATCATAAGATGAATCTAAACCTAAATCTGAAACTATACCTAAATCTATACCTAAATCTAAAAGTAAACCCAAATATAAAACCAAATCTAAACCTAAATCTAAATCTAAACCTAAATCTAAATCTAAATCTAAACCTAAATCTAAATCTAAACCTAAATCTAAACTTAAATATAATCCTAAATCTAAACATAAAACTAAACCTAAATCTAAATCTAAACTTAAATATAATCCTAAATCTAATCCTTAATCGAAATATAAATCTAAGCCTTAATCGAATTATAAAGTGGGTTTTTTTTTGTTGGAAGAAAAGCTAATTTTAGACTGTGCCCCTCGGGGAGGACTCCGTTGTAAGGGCGGTTAATTTGGCGGCTTAGGGATGCAGAAAAAAATATAACAGCACAAGTGGCGGTGAAAATAACAACAATAGGGGCAATGATAATATTGTTGTTGTTCGACTTCTTCATTTTATTCCTATTGTTGTAATCATTGTTGTTATTATTTATGATGATCGGGTACCCCTGACGATAGAAGTGAATGTGCAACCACGAACCTGTTGCCAAACTAACGCATCATTGCATCGTGGCATCATAACATGATAACATGGTAACATTGCGATAACCCGTGTTTTCTCCTTCATCCACCACCGTGGCGCCGCAGGAACACGGCGTCCATCGCGAAGTCAAAGGCAGTTATTTTTTCCCATTTGTATAATCGGATCTGGACACTCCCACGTGGAGGTGTTACACGTACAGTACGACAAGGTAGAAGTTGTTACCTAAAAGTATAATATATTTTTCCGTTCATTTGTGTTTACATATATGTTCTGCTGGATTGTTGCCTGGCTATAGAATGGTTGTAGTTTTTAAATGATGTTGGAGAGGACCTAGCAAATTACGCTTTTGTGCATGCTTGAGGGGGGAAGCGTAGAACCGGAAGAAGAGCACATGACCCATGAACCTACCTATGTACACTAAGCTTGTAAGAATATTTCGAAAAAAAAGAGAAATCACTTCTGTAATGTAACCCTAGCATAATTTTCCGTGCAGGGTTCAATGGTCTATTGTTACCACGCAGAATGGCAGTTTTATCTGCGCATATGAAATCAGCATAATGTGTAGAAATTGCACAGGGGTTGCATATGGTTGAAAATATACCCATGAAATGCGCGGTGTCAACGTATGAGGAGAAATATTTGATTTACCTGACTTGAGAGCCACATTGATGGAGCTTTTTTTTCACGCAAGTGTGCACAATTCCTGCAGCGTTCGATTTCCTACCCTCGCCTAGTCAGCGTTTCTCCACTGATATGAGCTTGTTACAACAGAATGGCCAAGTGGGGAACCACACAGATGCCGAGTAGCACGCAAAACGGTATGGGGACGACACATGATACAAGCAGTGTTACGTGTGTGTGGAAAGGTTAGTGCCAATGAAATGGCGCAGCTGCGGAAAATGCTGACGCAAAAATGACACAGGACAATATTAATGCGTGCTGGCAAGAGGATACGCCACTTTGTTAAAGAGGCTAAATAAAAATATTTTCAAACAGAAAGGAAATTTATCCGTGTATGAAGTTATTTACTCTGTTAGAACTCATTTTCCGGATTGTTATGAAACATAAATTGGTGCATTTTGTTTTATCGTAAAAAGAAGTAGTGCTAACCCCACTCGAGAGGTGCATTCTGCTTGAATTTTCGGCTTCTCTAGTTGTCACCAATTTTGAGGGGGCGAGAAGAAGAGGGGTGAATTTGGACTGCATGCCATGCGGTGGTGTCTAAGAGGAGAAGGTACATGTTGATATGTACATGCAGGAGTGGATAGGAAAAGAGTAAATAGCTGTTTTATATCTGACCCCCTCTATATGTATGAGTCAAATGATCGATCTTAGGATAGCAAGAAGGTTGCCTCATGTGCATATTCCTATTGAAGTATGCTTCAGTGTCACTGAAGTAGAAGTTGCGTGAAATGCACAGCTTCCCTTGTTTTTGCAAAAAAGAAAAAAAAAAAAAATGAGTTGTAGGTACGTTTCTGAGTCACTTTGCCGTAGTAAGATATGATTTTTTTCCTTTTTCTTTCTTTTTTTTGCACCCTTATGCATACAGATGGGAAACATTGGCAACGCGTAAGTCGCATTGCGCACTGCTTTTTTGCATAACTTGTTATTTACTGCTACGTCAACGTTTGGCTGGTGACAATCCTTAGATTTTTTTTTCCCCTTAGAACTATTTCCTTCCACTTTTTTGTGAGCATAATTTTTCGGAGCTCATGTTTCGTTTGGTAGCAACAACACGACGGCATAAAAAGGAAACCCAACGAAGTACCTCGATAATGCGTTTTCTCTTTCTAGAAATTGTTAAAACTTGTATATTAGTTCAGTTAGGTAAAGGGAAGAAAAGATGTTGCTGCCCTTTTTATGGTTGATGGAGTAAAATATTTTCTTTTTTGGAAAAACCAAATTTTCGTAAAAAAGTTCAAGGCTTCACTTTTTTTTTTATCACTGCATTTTATGGCATCATTTTTAGTCCCCATCTTTGTTGATTATTTTTTCTTTCTCTTTGCTATACTGCCATACTGCTGTGGTACTGCGACGGTATTGCCACTATTGCGGCGCTACTGCCGCACACTACGACGGCTATATTACATTCAATATGAATAAAAAAAAAAAAAAATAGTAGCCACGTGAATGAATAAAATACCAATGGGCCTAGTATTTTTAGTAAGATCAGTTTTTATGCTTAATAAAAATAGTACTCGCAAAATTACCTCCACGTTAAAAAGCGGTTCAAAAATTATAGCAGGAAAGAAGCGAAGAAAGTGAGGAAGCAGAGAAGGAAAAGCAAGCTGGGGCAGATGCATCATCTCATGTTTTGTTTTATTAGCTTTTTTAGAAAGTTGGAACCGATTATTCTTCTCTTTTTTTTTTTTATTCCCTTCTAAGAATAGCGTATATATAACATGTTCACTTTTCGCTTTTTTTTTTTCTCTTTTTTCATTGGTCGTGCTGATGTAAAAATAAGTGAAAATAAATAACTCAATGAATTATTATTTATTATATGAAGAACGTTCATCTTTCACGCTTTCTAGTTTACTGTTTAGCTAACCGTGTTCCAATTACACGAATCGAGTATCCCCTTTCTCATTTCGCCAATTTTTTTTTTTTTTTTTTCCCGCCTCCCCCTTTTTGTTTTTATTAACATTTTATGTTGCCACCTTTTTTTATTTACAAGCGTGAACAGATAATGGGGACAAATTCTGAACGTCATTGTAATCCTTCCGCAGCTGCGACTTATTATGAGGGCTGCAAATATGTGGATAAAAAGGTGGATGACTTTTGTAAGGATTCCAATGTGTGTGCTTCAAAAGGGGGATATAAGTTTGAGAGGTTTAGCATTGCCCCATTTTTTGTGAAGGCCTTCGTCTTTGTGAGTTTCGTCATGTTGTGGCAGTTCTGTTCGCCTAGTGTAAGTTGAAAAGAAGAGAAAAAAAAAAGAAAAAAAGTGTCTGCCACTGAGATATTGCATAGAATGATGTACACATTTCTGCTTTTGTTCTTATTTAAACGCATTTACAAATGAACGCTCTCTTTTTCATTACTTTTCTTCTCTCATGTGACCATCCCTCCAGATGAGTGCCCACCAAACTGGAGCACATATCCATGGCGCTCCCGGAAGCATAGGAACGGGGAGCTACTACCCCACGAAGGCAAAAGGCAACAGAATTCTAGTCGAATCCTTAAAAAATCCAAACACAACATATGAGACGTTGGAGCAAAACATAGTGGATAAGATAGAAAATATTTACGAGCAGCAGAGACGAAACATAGTATCAAAAATAATGGCATTTATAAAAAAAATCGATCTAATTTTGGAAAAAGAAATTATAAGGACGTTAAAATATATCAATGATGAGAAGAATGAGCCCATGGAAAGTGGTTTAAATTTTTACGAAAAAATAAAGAAATTCTTTTCCGGATTGAAGATTTTTTCAACCCCTGTGTTGGGTACTCTTGCCGCTGCCACTTTTTACTATTTTAAAGCCAAAGCTGTCACCACAGTGATTAGTTTGAGCATAGCCTTTTTGCCCTTCATATCTACGTGCTACTTGATGTATAAAATATTAAAAATACGTAGTGAGATGTCGATTTCAAGCACTTAGGTTGCCTGCGTGTACAAGGACGAGGGGAATTGGACCGCGCATCAGTGGAGGATTACTTCGTTCCCCCTGAGGGGCTGTTCTCCACGTCATTTCTCGAAAAGGGGTCCACGCAAATATTTATGTATATTTATTTAGCCCTGCTTAGAAGTGTAAAAAGAGAAAAGATAGAGACGGACAGCTCCCCAGAGTGAATTCGTCAAGGTGAGTATGAAAAATTAACTTTTCCCCAGACGGATCCTCCATCTATTGGTCAATTCGATTGGTAGGCAGGCCGAGGCGAAACGCGGAGGTCGGGAGGGGACATGCACATATGTTCCCCCTTATGTTATCCCCTAATAAATATATATATACATATGTATGTGGTTTTTGAAGCCTCCATTTTCCTTTGTTTCCATTTTTGCCTTTTTTTTGTACCTTCAATACCCTCCATGACTGCCTTTCCTCTCATCGGTGATCTCCGGCGCGCAGAGTGTCGGGGACGCACGTGCCGGTGTGTGCGTGTATATATGTCCTCATGTATGTGTGCGTTGCGCGTTCCCTTTTATTTATCCCCACGACGGGAATAGTTTAATGGCCTAAAAAAAAAACTTACACCACTTCTCTTCCCATTTTGGAAGCTCAATTTAAATAAAACCACTTAGTAGTTGTACCCTGTCCGTTTACGCGTCGATCACAGAACAAGAAGGCTGGCACGGTTGCGCCGTTGTGGGTGTCTGTGGGGCTTTCCCCCTAAGGCCTATCATGTATACACCGTGGGGTTCACTTAGTGTTACTATTATGACTGCAATTTTATTTTATTTTAT
Source organism: Plasmodium inui San Antonio 1 (assembly GCF_000524495.1). Lineage (NCBI taxonomy): Eukaryota > Apicomplexa > Aconoidasida > Haemosporida > Plasmodiidae > Plasmodium > Plasmodium inui. The sequence continues at coordinate 11,269 of NW_008481844.1, read as the reverse complement.
TTTTTTTTTTTTTTTTTTTTTTTACGATTGACTGCTTTTCCTCGCACCACGTTGATGCCCCTCCTTGTAAATTCACTCCCGGGTGTCCAATCCACTTGTTGAGGCAACTTTGCGCTTAATCGAAATGAGAAATGAACAAATAATTTCACCAAATTTTATATAAAAAGAATGTGGAATAAGTAAAAGATCATCGGGGGCGAACTGCGGAACTGGTTCGAAAGGAAGGCGTTATATTATCCGCAAAAAATAGGGGTACTCATAGTGGGGTCCCCATTTGGTTGCCTAATTTTGGCTAGCCCCACCGGTGCTGACATGCACATAAAAAGAGGAAATATAGAAATGCTTCTTACGGTTCGGATATTCTTCTTTGGGAAGGAGCACAAAATTAGCTGCATTGTAGGTAGTAGTAGTACTGCCAAAGAAGGGAAGCGAAGGGGCACACACATTGGTGTCGCTTACAAGGAAGGATTTGCTTCCAAGGGGGGTTAGAATTTTCCGCTTAGAAAAGTGCACGAATGAGCTGGTGAATAGATAAGCGCACATATACGTGGACACATACGTGTGTACTTCCCACCCCTGGCAGGAAGAGTTATGGAAACATTTATTTTATTTTCTTTTTTGGTGAGGTGGCGCGGGATTCATTTAAGCGTGTAGGGAGGGGAAAAGAAGAAAAGAGAAAGGGAAAAAATGAGTTATATGGCTAAACAGGAACATAACTTTAACCTGATGGTGAGCGATTTCGGGAAGCGACCCAGCCAAGGTGTAGTGTACTCTCTAATTACGGATGGTTTTATTACCTAATCAGTTTTATGTAATGGCAGAACACAGGGTAGACCGTTTGGGGACAGATACAGCATAATGTGGGGGGCGGGGAAGGATGACGAACATAAGAAGGGATCACACTTCGTATTCATCTGAAGTGAACCCCAAGTAAATACCGGTTCACGCGATCGATCAGTTACAAGAAAAAAAAATGAAATCAAATCGATCGTTACGTATATCACTAGTACAGGAACTGTTAAGATGCGTGATGTATGGTGGGTGGACTGAGAATCGTTAAACGGGTGCCATAAAATGGTATTTCTCATCTCCACCATTCCCACATTTAGCGGCTTCTATCATCACAACCTATACACGATTCACAGCATTTGCCCGTCTTGTCATAAAGGAGGCCAAATACTCCCCTGGGAAATATACAAATGAATATTTTAAGAATGGGGTGTTAAATGATAGGGTGGTGACGATAAGATGCAGAACCATAAATCTTTTCATTTTCTTTTGCAAATGAGGAGGAGCTATTGGGGCGTAGAAATCAGGAAGAGAGTTCGTTCTTATATGCTCACGATGAGTGCACGTACATGGGATTATGTGCCCACTGAGGAAGGGGTACCATGGCTGCTCTAGTGGGCAATTGGCTTCTAGCCCCCTTGTTCAACTAGGCCTGGGGATGGTTCATTTGAGAGTAGCAGATTTGTGCAGTCGTAAAAGTGGTCACGTGTGGGTGTATAAATACGTATATGTAATAATTCAAAAAGAGAAAAAAATTTGCTTAATTTTATCCTTTCTGGGAGGAAGAAAAAAAGAAGGAAAATGAAGCCTTTTTTTTCAAGTGACCATCGGGGAAGGTAACCCAAGTAAATGAACATCCTGCGCTGACCTGTGTGCACCTGAGCGATCACCCATTTTTGATTTTTCCTGTGTTTGCACGTGCTCATTGTAATTAGAGGGCTAAATTATTAGAAGGTTAAATTGTAATGAGATCATGCCGCTAGGGAGTTGTGCAGAAGTCATCGAGTCACCGATTACATCGACGCGTCTGACCTTGATTTGTGGCTATAACGCTTTCGCACTCTGCGTGAAAAACGTTGAGCCATTTTTTCATCTATTTAGCCAGAAGAGAGAGAAAAGAAAAAAAGTTTGATAACAAAATGGTTAAGCAGGTGCGGCCACTCCGTTTTCGGAAATTTCTATCAGTGCAATTTGACAGTGATTACTGAAGCCATTCCCGCTGGAGTGAAGAAGTACATTTTATAAGAAGAGGAGATCCCGTACTTTTATATTTGCAAAAATGGCAAATTTAGAAGTTGGCATAATTTTCTTCGCGTGGTAAACGAATATTTAAAGGTACATTTTCATAACGGCATTTATTCCATTTTTTATATAACTTTCCTGTGAGTCCCAGATTGTTTTTTTTTTTTTTTCCTTTTTTTCCTTTTTTTTCTTTTTTGGGGGGGCGTTGCACTTTGTTAATAAAATTGCTTATAGGAATAATATATTGTGTTCAGTTGTTGGAACGAGGATTAGGCGGCGCAGTGGTGATAACTAGTTGGGGTTGTTTTTTTTTAAAGGTGCTAATAGATATATTTTTACGCGTACTGTTAAGTTAATAACACGCAGTAGTAATGTTTTTTTTTTTTTTTGTTTAAACGCCCTGCATTAAGCAGTCATGGTTATATTATATATGAATAATATGTAATTGTACGTATATATTGTTTGCCCCGCTTGTGCAAACTATTTTTGCATGTAGGAAGTTTATTCCCCTGGTGTTAGATTTCTAGGGTGGCGGCAAAAGTACCCAAACCTTACAAGTCTGTTTTTTTTCTTTCTTTGGCTGAGTTTTTTTTAGAAAACCTATTGTTAACACTCTGTTACGAGTATAAAAGTATATACTTCTCACGACGAAGTAATCATTTTTTTTTTTGAAGCGAGCAAAAAAGGGGCAGCGTAAAACCTAGAAGGAGAGTTACTCTAGCGCGTACATACATATAAGATAAAGTTTTACGTAAATATTAACGCACTTAAAGTACACGTAAAAGATCCCGCAACATGTACATCTAAAGGTATATATATCATATATGTGAATATATATAGATATATAATATATTATAAAATATATGTAGAAAAGCATTTCTAGTGACGCTAATGCGACGAGAGGGCTTATAAATAAGCAGTCACCCAAGTTAATCTGCCTATTAGGTTTATGTTTTTCCATTCATGCCTTTATCCCGTTTCGCGTTTTTTTTTTTTTTTTTTTTATAGCACAATTTTGTGAAATAAATTACATGCCTTTTAATTTTGAGAAAAGGTAGAAGCAGAAGCCAATTTTTGCGAACTTTTTATTTCCTTTTGTTGGGAAGCCTCCATCCCAATTTTATAACAATCGAAACTTCGTGGATGTTATGTATAAGTTCGTAGAAGTGCGAACTTTTTTACATGATGCACTCCTTAGAAGCTTTATATACATTGAAGAAATGAGAAGAAAGGAGAGAAATGGCAGGCAGAAAAAATGTTCACATGCCTTGGCACATATATATGGAGTGAGCTATGCGTATAGATATATGCAGATTTACCATATATATACATAGGTGTCGATGAGCAAGGAGCAAGCTTTTTTTTTTTAATTCACCTTTTGTTATTGGGGGAGTTTGAATTCTATGAGTTTCTTTTTTTCCAGTTTTATATCTATGGAGAGTTACGTGGTGGAAAAACATGCCAATTTTTTCGAGTTTACTGTAATCGCTTTCTGTTTTTTCTTTTTCGTTTTCTGATTTTTACATTTAACATTTGGCATTGCTCATTTTGACATTTCAACTCTCCATTTTGATTTTTCACCTTTACCCCTTGTCCTCGCACTCTTTTACCTTCTCATATTCTAATTTCGTACCCTTCCATTTGGCCGTAGTTTTCGTCTTCCCCATTTTTTCGCAAAGGAAGAGTCTCCATCGAACAGCATGCGAATATAAAGCGGCTAAGTGGTCATACGTGTGTGTCTTACCCGTCGGTGTAGAATTATTCCTACATGAATTTGTACACAGTCACGTACGGGTAAGGGTGCACCATATACATTTGTAACCTGGGTTTTTAGTGCCAGGCGTCCTTGACGTGCAGATTCTATGAATTTTTCTTCATCTTTTTTTTTTTTTTCTCCTCATAAATTAATAAAATGTTTTTAAGTACCTTCTTATGACAAGTTAGAAGAAGAAACATTTTCCAAATATTTTTTTTTCACCGCTTCGCACACGTACACGTAGAAGCACGAAGAGGAAGGACACAACAGTAACATATATGCAAATTACTTTGAATCTTTTATTTTTTTCTACATCTAGAAGATTCCATAAAAATGATAAATGAACGTTACAACAGGAGTTTATTTACACATAATGAAAAGAGTAATCAACGTATGAGTAACATTTTTAACAAAACAAATATGTCCACTTTGAGAAAATGTCACATGAGGGAGAAAGTGAATAGGTTTCCTTTTTTGTTCAAAGCACTTACTTGCGCTGTTTTGATATGGGTGTCGCAATCGCCTGGAGGCCCCTGCGAGGTAGGCACGCAGAAACATAAGAGGAGTACATAGCAGAATAGGGATTCACAGCCCTACTCCTGCATATACTTTTATGTGTATGGATGTATGCACACTGTTTGCGATGCTTCGTCTTCGTGGTTCGTCGGATTTCACTGTGCAATGGTTCCTTTTTTTTCCCCCTTCGCCAGAATGGCTCGCATGAATCGTGGAACCCCCAGAATGGACAATTATACAACCAAGGACATGTGGCCTTAACAAGATCATTAGCAGAAAATGAGAGAATAAATGAATCCGATTTTGCAGCAACCAGAAATGGCGTCTTAGAGAATGAACTCAGTGATAACTACTCATATGAAACTTCCACGGGAATTTCCGAAAGTGATGATATAAAAATTAATAAAATTAGTATGGACCAATTACAGAACGACGAAGACTTAAGTGAATATCTTTTAGAGCATCTGCAGAAGCGACTGCAAGGTGGGGACGAAGGTAGTAATGTAGAGGAAGCAAGTGGTGACAAAGGTGATGAAAGCGTCGAAGCACAAGGAACTAGCGATGTGGTTAGCAAAATAGAAAACCACGAACCAGTGAATAACAACATTTTCGATAACGATGCAGGCAGGGAAGAAGAGGAAGATGAGATGGAGAAATCAAATGCCACTTCATTAGATAATGCACTGGACAATGTGGAAGAAACAGACACACCAACCACGTCCATATTCAATAATGTGAAGGAGGATGTAGAAGAGGTTGAGCAGGCGGATGCTTCCATAATAGACGATGGAGCAGAAAGAGCAGAAGTCGAGGAATCCGCTCCTTCCTTATTCGATAATCTAGAAGAAACGATGGAACCAGTTAGCAGTATAGCTGATAATGTTTCAGAAGGCGTAGAAGAAGTAGAAGAACCAGCCACTCCTACAGTAGATAGTGTAGCACCTACAAGCGAGGAGAAGCCACAGGAACCAGCGACCATTTTGTTCGATAGTGTGCAGGATAATGAGCAAGAAACTGAGGAACCAGCTGCTCCCATATTCGATAGTGTAGAAGAAAATGTGGAAAAGGTTGAAGAATCAGCTGCCTCAACCCTCGATAGTGGTGCAAATAACACAGAAGAAGTAACGGCGCCAGACACATCCATGTTCGATAATGTGCTGGAGCTTGTAGAAGAGGAAGAGTCATGTGCCCCCATTTTCGATAGCCTGCAAGCGCATGTAGAAGAGGTTGAGGAACCAGTTAGTTCCATGTTCGACAGCCTACAAGAAAATGTAGAAGAATTAGGTGATCCTGTAACCTTTACATTCGATAAGGCAGAAAAGGGTGAAGAAGAAGTAGAGGAGCCTGTCAATTTCACATTCGATAACGTAGAAGAGAGTGTAGAAGAAGAAAAAATTGAGGAACTCGTTAGCAGCATATTCGATGATGTACAGGTTGAAGAATCAGGTGTTCCGTTAATCGATAACGTGGAAAACAATGTTGTCGAACCAGTAGAGGAGGTTGTAGAAGAAGCTGTGCAAGAAACTGCCGACGAGATCCTAGAGGAGAAGGTGAAAGGAGATGAACCTTCCGATGTAGTCGTAGAGGAGCCCTCCAAGGTGGAAGCAGATGAATATGTTCAGGAGGCTATAGGATCTGTACAAGAAGCTGCAGATGAAGTCCTGGAGGATGAAGAAGTGCGGGATTCACCCAAAATAATTGCAGGGGAATCAGATGAGGTACTCATAGAACAGCCAGCCAAGGTAGCTACGGATGAATATATCCAGGAAGCCGTTGAAGTCATACAGGAGGCTTCTGATGAAGTGATAGAAGATGAAGACAAAATAGAGAAGCCTTTAGAGACAAATACAGAGCTTGAGGAAATAGTTCCAGAGGAATATGTTCAGGAGGCTGTAGAATCTGTACAGGAAGCTGCAGATGAGGTGATGGAGGAGGAAAAAATAGAGGAGCCGCACGGGATAGTCGAAGAAGAAGCAGTAGGACAAGCTAGACAAGAGTTTCTGCAGGAAACTGCAGAGGAAGTACTAATAGGGAAGGAAGAGGCAAATGAAAATATATTAAACATATTAGAACAAATAAAGGAGAGCATAGTAGACAAATTGGAAGTAAATGAAGAAACAGCCGAAGCCCTATTAGAAGGCGCAAAAGAAGCAGCTGAAGAGGTTTCTGAAGAAGCTGTAGATACTACCACTAAAGCTGGTGTAGTTGAAACTGCTGAGGGAGAAACTGCAGATGCTACTGCAGAAGTTAGTGAAGAAGATGCTCTGGAATTACGTACGGAAGCACCTGAGGAAACAACCGCGAGTGTGGCACACAGAACTTTCGAAGAAGATATATTGAAAAATTTAGAAGAAAATAAAGAAGCAAGTGAAAATCCATTAGAGGATATAAAAGAAATGAAGGAAGAATTTTTAGACTATGTAGAACAAAGAGTGGAAGATAACGAGAACGTGCTAGTGGATATGGTACAACGCTTGGAAAGAAGCGCACACGTGAATGAGAGCGTATTAGAAGATTTGGAAGAAATAAAAGAAGATCTGTTGACTAATATCCAAATGGCCGAGGAGATTACGGAAGAAGTGTCGAACGCTTCGGCAGAAAGTGCAGAAGAAGTACCCGCAGAAGAAGACATTTTTGATGTTATCGAAGAAATAAAAGAGAAAGTACTAGAAAATCTGGAAGAAACGACAGACGGAAGTGTTACCGAAAGTGTAACCGAAAGTGTAGCCGAGGGCGGGGATGAAAACACTTTGGAGGTTCTAAAGGAAGTCCAGGAAAGCTTGTTAGAAAACTTTGGGTCGAAAATAGAAGCCAACGAAAATATATTGGCAAGTGTATTGGAGAATATGCAAGAAAAAGTAGAGTTAAATGAAAATGTGTTAGTAGAGGTCCTGGCGGAATTAAAGGAGGAATCTATAGGTCAGCAGGAGACTGCGGAAGAGGTCGCAGCAGAGTTCGTTGAGGAAACCGCAGAAGAGCCTGTAATAGAGACTATAGAGGAAATTATGGAAGATGCAGTGGTAGAATCCGTAGTAGAGGATATGGAAGATGCGGCCGAGGAACCTGTAGTAGAGGATATGGATGATGCGGTCGAAGAACCTGTAGTAGGGGCTATGGAAGATGCGGCCGAGGAACCTGTAGTAGAGGCTATGGAAGATGCGGTCGAAGAACCTGTAGTAGGGGCTATGGAAGATGCGGTCGAAGAACCTGTAGTAGGGGCTATGGAAGATGGGGCCGAAAAACCTGT
>NW_008481844.1:1671-3709 GCF_000524495.1 Plasmodium inui San Antonio 1 | reverse complement strand
AACCTGTAGTAGGGGCTATGGAAGATGCGGTCGAAGAACCTGTAGTAGGGGCTATGGAAGATGGGGCCGAAAAACCTGTCAAGGGGGATGCGGAAGAATCAAATGTTGAAGTAGAAGAAGGTATTGCGGCACAGATTGCAGAAGGGTCTGTTATAGAATCCGTGGAAGAGGCATTTGAACAAATTATAGAAGATGCTGCAGAGGTAATAGCTGACGAATCCATAGAAGAAACCGCAGAGCAAATTTTAGAACAAGCTACACAACCTGTAACGGAAGAAACCGCAGGAGATGCAGAAACTGTGCAAGTGGTAACAGAAGAATCTGTAGTGGCAAATATTGAAGATATTGTACAGGAAATTTCAGCAGAACCTATACAGGTAACTATTGAACGTATTGTAGAGGAGACTGTAAAATCCGTCGAAGAAAACATCGAAGATGTGGAAGAGGCTATTGAGGATATTGCCGAACAGGCTGCGGAAGGGGCTCCAGAATTGTCTCTAGAAGGAATGATAAAAGATGTTCTGGTAGGAACTGTCGAAGAGGTTCAACAAGAAGAAGCCACAAAAGAAGCAGCAGAAGAAACTATTGAAGAAGCTGAACAAGATATTACCAAAGAAGCAGTAGAAGAAACTATTGAAGATGTTGTCGATGAAGTTTCCGGAGAAACTATAGAAGAGATTGTGCTGGAAACTCCAGAAGATACTTCCGATGAGTCTGTAGAGACAGCTGTAGAACGCGCTATAGAGGATAACTTAGGAGCAACCATAGAAACCATTATGGACGACGTTACCGAGGAAAATACAGAAGAATCTGAAGAAAGCGTAATAGATAATTTAGAAGTAAAAGTAGAAGAGGTACTTGATCTAGATGTACAAGAAGTAGGCCAGGAAGCTGCAGACGGTGTAGTAATGGTTGTAAGCGAAGAAGAGAATGAAGTAGAAAGTGGAGGGGAAAGCGCAGAAGGAAGCCGAGAAGAATGCGAAGAAGAATGCGAAGAAGAAGGAGAACAAATACAGTCCGCATTGTTTGAAGTTGAAGAACACATTAAAAAGAAAGTTTTGGATATGTTCTCTGGAAATGTAGAATTCGATGAAGAAGAATCCAAGAAGTTGGCGCTAGATCTACAGAAGGATCTGCTGTCTATGTTTTCTGGAGGTGTAGGAGATGACGAAGAGGAGGATGAAGAAGAAGACGAAGAGGAGGAGGAAGAAGAAGACGAAGAGGACGAAGAAGAAGACGAAGAGGACGAAGAAGGGGATTCGGAAAAAGACGAGTCAGAAGGGGAAGATTCATGTGAGGTTAAATCAGATAAGGAAGCCAGTCTGGACGCAAATGAAAATAGATTAGTTAACTTATCCGAGGGTGGGGAAAAGGAACCAGCGTTGCTAGGAGTTGAGGATGACATTAAGAAAACCTTGCTGGGCATGTTCTCTTTGAAGGGAGATTTCGATGAAGCTGAATCAGGAAAGCTGGCATTAGATCTAAAGAAAAATATACTCTCTATGCTGTCTGGAAATATCGGGGACCACGATGATGAGGACTACGAAGACATTGAGGAGGAAAAAATAGAAAAACCAGAGGAAGTCGTTGTGGAGGATTCTACGGAAGTTGGTGATAAAAAGGCAATAGACGAAGTAGCCGATGCTCTACAAGAGCCTGAAGAGGAGGGCACGGAAGAATCTGGAAAGGAGGTTAGCGAGTTATCCGAAGAGGAGGAGAAGGAAGAAGTAGAAGAGGCATCCGTCGATATAGAGGACATGCCCGTCGTTGTGGAGGAAGCTGCCGTTGTTGTGGAAGAACCTGTCATTACTGTAGAAGAGCATGTAGACCAGGATAAAGAGGAGTCAACAGAACAGGACGGCCAGGAATCCAAAGAGGAGAAAACTGAACAATCATTAGGGGAGCAGTCAAAAGAAGAATTCGCAGAGGAGGAAAAGGAAAGAGCAGAAACAGCTGTGGGCTCTGTGGATGATATCTTGAAGGAGGAAATGAAAAAAATAGAAGAGTCTGTGAAGGGGGCCCTTGGAGTTGTGCAAGA
>NW_008481844.1:0-516 GCF_000524495.1 Plasmodium inui San Antonio 1 | reverse complement strand
TATTGACGCATACAAGAAGATATTGAACTTAAGAGAATATTTTCAAACTGCTTAAAAGGAGTTCGTGATGTAGTCAGGGTGGTAATACTACGTGAATTATGCCTGTTCGTATAGCGCATTTCGAAAAAGTACCTAAAAAAGAAGCCGGAAAAAATAGAGTTGATATGGAAGAGCGATGTGTATTGCGTGTTGCTTGTGTGCGGGGCATACCTTCATCTACCTAGAAAGCTGCGCAATTTTTGAAACTTCAGATATGGTAGAAATGACGAGAAACGAAGGAAGCCCAAACGATATCATTATGCTTTTTATTTTATTTTTTTTATGGTACTTATTTACCAAGGCGCTTTCACTAACTTGTGTGCATCCGAGAAAAGTACGCTTTGGCAAATTGGGCAAGTTCTTTTTTCTCCAAGAATGTTTTTTTTTTTTTTTTTTTTTCCAAGTACATTTTTTTTCTACCAGTTCTGTAAATGTTTCACATAAAAAATGTATACTTTTGTGGGATTTTTCCCCTTG
>NW_008481843.1:911154-911621 GCF_000524495.1 Plasmodium inui San Antonio 1 | reverse complement strand
GTCATATGTTTAATTTTTTCTTTTTACTAAACGATAAAAAAAGGGATAGGATGTGTCAATATAAAAATGGGATAACCAAGTGGCGGTGTTGAAGTGGCCGTGTCGAGGTCGCCATGTCGGAATGTCAGTGATCCCCGCGGAAAGGTCCACTTCACGAGGCATGTGCACCCCCCACCCACCCACGGTTAAGAACATTTGTGCGGTTCACAAGGTGGACTGCACGAGTTTATCAGAGGGGGACCCAACATGTATGAAAAAAAAAAAAATATGCCATATATGTAGACACAGTTACACATACACATGGCGGGAATAGCGGAATGGGAACTCCTTCCGCAATGAAATGGAGAATCCCAATTTGGTAAGGGCTACACAAAAGAGCAACTCCGTTTCGCGCTTCTTCTTTGCATTTCTTTTTTGCTCCTCCTTTTTGCGCTCATTCGGAGGCCTCTATAACGTGGTAAATCTCC
>NW_008481843.1:887301-909279 GCF_000524495.1 Plasmodium inui San Antonio 1 | reverse complement strand
TCTCCTTTAGGGACTCCATTTGTATTTGCTTGAAGACTCGCTTTTCCAGTGGGACTTGCTCGGCGCCGTGGTTTGCGCTTCCGCCCGTTGGAACATCCTTCCCATCGTCGTCGCTCCGGGCCTCGTCCAACTGACTGCTCATCGGCTTCTTCTTGGTGCCGACGATGGCGCGCAGCTGATTGGAGACCCTCTCGATTTTGACGAAGATGTCGTTAATGGTTCCTTCCATTTTACGGCTATTTTCCCTCAAAGCGGTGACTTTATCTTCCACACTTTTGGCATCCGTGAGGACACACTTCAGCTCGTTTTCCACGCCGTTGATTTTTTTTTTGTACTGACTTATGTCCTTCTCTATGGAGGCAATGTCCTCCTTAATTTGGTTGCACTTTTTGTTTAATTTGTTTTTTTTTTTTAAAAGATCTTTGTACTGCGGGTCGATGCATTTTATGTTATCGCTGAAGGCTTTGTTTGTCTGAATGATCTCGTTCAGCGTCTTCTGGAACTTCTCCACCTGCTGGTCTTCTTTTTCGATATGTGAATCTAGAGTCCCTATCTCCTGCTTCAATTTGGAAATGTCTTCTTCTGTTTTTATTTTGTAGTGAGTGTGTTTGTTGTCTTGAGCGTCGGGTTGGTTGGGCTGATCGGGTCGGCTAGCCTCGTCCTTCTCCCGCTGCTGCTGATCCCGCCTCTGATGCTGCTCCTCCTCCCCGTAGCGGACATTTATAGCGTCCAACTTGAGCTCCAAATTGTTGCACCTACTTTTTTTGTCATGCACTTGCAGATTTAGCTTATGCAATTCGTCGCTCAGATTTTTTACGATGACTTTGAGCGAGTCGACGTGTGCATTAATGTCTTGTTCGTTTAGCTTTTCATTTTGGACATTTTCTTTTTTTTCTCTTTTCAAAAGATTTAAGCTATTTAAATTGTTGGAAAAAATTTCCTTCATTTTGTCTAACTCGATTTTTAGGTTCATTTCGATAAGCATGACATTTTCTTTTTCTTTATTTTGGGCAATGACGGTGTTTTCTAGGGATTTAATTTCAAGCTCCAGTTTTTCTGTATCGTGCAAAATGTTTCCCTTCTCTTCCTTCATGCACATCTGCTGAGTTTTTATATTCTTCAGCTCCACACTGATCCGTTTCATTTCGTTGTTAAGGGTGTTGTATATTTCTTCATACCTGGTGAACTCCTTTTCCAGAGTGTCTATTTTTTTCTGACTTTTTTTTTTTTTTTCAAAGGTGCTAATCCCGGAAGCGACATTAAGTTTCTTCGTTAGTACCTGTGTTTGGAAATCAAAATTGTAGAGAATCTCCTTTTGCCTTTCCAATTCTTGTTCCATCTTTTTTATGTTACTTTTCATTTGCTTAATTTTTATTTGTGTCCCAACCATATCTGCTTCCAAGATGCTGTATTCGTTTTTGCTTTTCTGTAAATTTTCCTGCAATTTAAATTTTTCTTCATCCAGCATTTTTATTTTTCCATTCAGCTTGGTTAGCTTTCCATTCTGTTCCATTAGTATCTGCTCACTTGACTTGATAAGTTGGTTCTTCTCTACGCTGTTTAGTTCCTCCTTGGTGTATTCTCTCCTGGACTCTTCAAATGATTGGACTAGCTTATGTAGTGTCTTTCCCAGCTCGGTTAGGCTAACTTGGAGGTTATTTTTCTCTTCTAGTTTTTCCCTGGCTGTGATTTTTTCGCATTCCAAATCTTTGAGAAGGATATTCCTCTCTTCATGTGCCTTCTTCAGTTCTTCTTGAACTTTTCTCTCTTCTTTCTTCATTCTGTTTAAGTTCGTTTCTTCCCTTTTTAGTTGGTCACTGAGTTGGTGATTCTTTCCCTTCTGCGTTTCGATGTGTTCATTTATCCCCTTACATTTATGCGTCAGTTTTTCTCTTTTCTTTGTATATTTGATGAACTCCTCTTCAAATTTGAAAATCGTCTGATCTCTGTTATTTATAGTATCCACAACACACTTCCACTTGGTTCGAAGTTTTTTTCTTTCTTCTTCCATTTGTTCATTTTCTTTCATCTTTGCTTGTAACTCCATGTGTAGCTGCATATTCTTTGTCTTCATTGTGTTGACTTTTCTTTCCTGTTCTACTCTCTCCAGATTTAGCTTCTCCAATTTGTAGCTCAAATTTTCAATTTCCTTGTCTTGGGACAGGGCGAACTTCTCCACTTCGAATTCTTCCTTTTGGAGCTTCTCAATCTGGAGAGTCCATTCTTTCAGTTCCTTTTCCTTGTCGATTAATTTTTCTTTCATTTCTTCTATGCTGTTATCACACTCTATCAAGTCGTTTTGTGTCTTTATGATCTTTTCATTGTTTTTCTCTCTCTCATATTTTAGCTTCTCATTTTGTTTTCTTAAAAACTGATTCTTCGCTTGGATATTTAGACAAGCTCCACTTTCTTCTTCTTGGGTTTTTTTCTTCTCCTCCACTATTTTCTTTTTTTTTGTCATTGCCTTCTTTTTGCTTTTGATGTGTTTTTCCAATTTGAGGAATCTATTTTTTAAGTTCCATACTGTCTTATTAACTTCTTCCAGCATCTTTTCCTTCTCTTGTATTTCCTGCGACAACGCACTGATCTCGTCATTATAAAAATGCTTATAAATGAGTTTTCCTTCTGAGGTAAACTGCTTTATTTCCTCCGACATGTCCGTGTCACTTTCCATGCCGCTCAGCATTTCGTCCGTCGATATGTCGCTCATGTCCTCTTCCTCTTCCCCCCGCAATGTTTCTGCTTCGTAGGATTCGTCGTATTTGTCGTATTCGTAATATCTGTGGTATTCTGGGCTTTCTCCGAGGATCTGCTTCCCCCCCTCCGAAGTGGATTCTCCATTGGCAGGGGTACTTACCGTTTGGGGGGCGGGATCCCCTTCCACACTCATGTTGCTGGTTTCCCTTTTCGGGATATCCCCAATCGAGGATATTTCCCCCTCCAGGGGGATCTCTCTCGTGGCTGCATATCCATTGTTATCCTCCTTTGCCGAATGGCCCAGTGGATTACCCACCTTCCCTTTCCCCTTTTTCACAACATCGCTGCTTCCTTTTTTCGCTTTCTCCTTTTTCATCATTGTGGATGTTTCGCAAAAGAGGGCATACGAGAAAAAGGGTCTCCCCCCTTGCACTCTCGCACAACAAGGTGACACAAAACGTTGCTTTGAAATGGAACTGGCCTTTCGCTTCGTTTCAACACCTTTGTCTTCCTGGGCTGAAATGCGCTGCGCCGCGTGCGCAAATGCAGATTTTTTTTTTTTTTTTCGCGAAAGAGGTTCCACATATACATTCCGCACAGCAGCATACCGACGCGGAAGATTGCCCCTCCTTGAGGGATAATTTTTTCCCCCCCATTTGCATTCCCCAATTTTGCTACTCCCCTCAGAAAGGTAAGTCCTTTTCCCCATGGGAACAGCCTTCCGCCCCGCTCCCTTCAGAGGTCGCCCTTATGAAAAGAGGCCATACAATCATGTCTACATGTGTACACACATCTATGCACCCACCACACAATTAGACACTTCTACATTGGTGAGCGGAGAAAATGTTCCTTTCCTTCGATGATTTTTTCCTCCTCGTCACCCCCCCCAAGCGCACACATTATACGTGGAAACAATTTTGGTCACACTCTAGTGACGCCAAGACGCCTCTTCCCCCTGTCAAGGAAAACCTTCTCACATACCTCCTCAAGCCACATGTGAAGAATGGGATGTGGGCCATTTCGCCAATTTTGTAAAAGGGGAAAATGAAGAAGACAACAGAGTCCATGTGGCGTGCGTGCAACTTTGGTTGCCCCTATCCCGGCTTCGCCATTCGAAGGAGTTTCCACACTTGGGGGGGGGAAAAAAACAGCACAGCTGGGTGAAGCATCGCGAAGCATGCCACAGCACGACCCAGCCTAACGATCACCATTTCGAACGTCTACACTGTGTTGATCCCCCCAAACGTTCTTAACGAACGAAGAAGCAAATCAACTTTGTAGCTGCCGTCCCGCAAACCAATAGAGGGGGTCAGGATGCAGACGGTAAAGCAGGAGGAAGATATGCACCTTCCCAATTTGCACATTTTTTTTTTTTTTTTCTGATTAATGGATGGGGTAGTTTTTACAAATTGCTTTTTGCTCCCCCCCTTTTTTGTCACTCAACAGGGGAATACATTTCCCATTTAGTATCTTCATTTAGGAAAAAAAGAAAAAAAAAAAGGAAGAACCAAAATGATGTTTGCAAAAAGGTCCAATTTGTCCCCACTTATTCATAACAACTTGCACATTTTAAATTTACCTACGGCGGGAAGAAAAAAAAAATTGCTTTACTGGAAACATCACACATTCCGCCCTTGCACTTCGTGTGCTGTGTGCATTTCTGTTTACACTGATCAGTTCGACAGGAAAACCTTTGCTACTTAAAAAATTTTCATTTTCGCGAATTGTCCCTTCGTATTTCATCCAACTGAGGCTTCATCGCTTAATAACTGGTCCCTTCCGTGACACACACACCTCCTCCCATCGATTGGACAATCAGGAAAAATTTTATTCCACTTTGTTATCCGCTACGTTAGTGTTTCTTTTCCCCGCTGCTTATTCTTCCACTGCGTTGGATTCCCCGCATTGAGAAAATTAAAGACCGCCACACGGGTGAGGGTACACATCTGCATATACACATATGTAAATTTACAGGTCGTATATTTTTTTTTTTTCTATCTTCTTTTATCGGCGTTGCTCCTTTTTTATTTTCCAACGGGTCATCTCAATGCTGCATCCGTGAAGCGTTGTCTTCTCAGCTCGACGCAACACCTGCACCACAGAACCTGTCCTTCCAGTCGAATCTTAAACACTCCTCATTAGTCACCAATTTGGAGGACACCTTTTTTTGTGTGTTTCTTCACCGTGCTGTTATGTTCCCCTTTTTTGTTACGTCATTAAAGTCACTCCGCGCAGTCGCTTCCATTTTAACCTTATGATGAATGGTTGTATTTACTTCCTCCGCTAAAAACGCCTTGTTGCAAGGATTTGTTGGGAAAACATCAGCCCAATTGCCCTCGAGATAGAACACTGTTCCTTCCACCTGCTCATTCTTCGCACGATGAAAAAGCACACAAGCTACGAAACTTGTAGCACCTTAACGAGTACGTCCGAACACGAGGACGCGTCTATATATATGTGTGCGCGTGTGGACTGCCCCATCGGGTGCCCCCTCCCGAAGCTGCGAAATTGCCAAACTGCAAAGCTGCCATATTTCTCATCGCCCCCCCCTTCAGTTGAGTCCTCCGGCTCCCTCACGGAGAACAGCTACTTGATCGAAAAAATTATAAACGATGAAGAGGATCCAGAGGACGACTCCATATACAACAAAGTCTCCTCAAGTCTTATAGGTTTGTCAGGCACTGCTGTCCCATGCCCCCAGGGCGCCCTAGTTGCACGTTCCGCTTTCTTAAAGGGGCCATCTTCCCGCCCCCTTAACGCTCCCCTGACACACACCCCAATTGCAGCTCTGATAAACACTCCACTTGTTGCTCCCCTGATACACACTCCAATCGCTTCTCCCCTGATACACATTCCAATCACTCCTCCCGTGATACACCCCCCAAACCTTTCTCCCCTTCCACCCAGCCATGCTGCAGGGAGTCGAGGTTCTCTGCAACCTCTCCATTTTGTATCTCTTCAAGGACAACTACAAGGTGCACCCGGGTAGGTGCATGCGCATGCCAATTCGTGGGCACATTTCTCTCTACACACCATTTTGTATTATATCCATATGTGTGATGGGACGCCTACACACGTGTGCGATAATCAGCCAATGGTTCACAAATAAAGACCGCGTGCTGATTTGAGGAGACCTTCTGGAGAGACCCCCACATGAGCATAGTGTCTGTTGACAGCGTCCCCTTCCACTTCACCTCACCTTCCACTTCACTCCCACGCAGCAACCCTCAGCGTGATCCTGAGCCTTATAAAGCTCCCCTGGTCTATCAAGCTCCTCTGGGCAATCATCTCGGACAGCTTCCCCATCTGGGGTTTCCGAAGAAAGTACTACCTGTTCGTTGGGTCCATGCTATGCATCCTCTCACTGCTCGCGTTGGGGTCGATAAAACACACGAACATTACCGTGACAGTGGGTCTTCTAATGCTATACTTCTTTGGGAGTTCCCTATGTAACGTCATAGGAGAAGCACAAGTGGTCACTTCTAGCCGAAAGGGCACAGTGAAATGCTCAGCCCAGAATGTGTCCGTCTTCTTTGGATTCAGAAAATTAAGCTTTGCAATAATGTCCTACCTATCTGGGTACCTCCTATCAGTGATGACCAAGCAGCATATATTTCTTATTGGGGCTTTTCTACCTCTCCTTGTATTAGCATCTTCCTTTTTCACGAAGGAAAAAAGGACTTACAAAAAATGTTCTATGAAGGATCAAGTAAAGTGCATCTATGACATGCTGAAAATCCCACACGTTAAAAATTTTCTCATTTTTATCTTCCTCCTCATGTCTATGCCATCATGTGGAAGCACTTTATTTTTTTATATGACGAATGAATTAAATTTCAGTCCTGATTTATTGGGGAAAATGGCTATGTTTCAATCTTTGGCTAGCTTACTAGCCATTCTATCCTATATGTTTCTATTCAGTACAATCGACGTGGCGAAATTGATTCTTTACTCCACAATTATTATAACTCCGCTCTGTTTGCTACCTCTAATTGTTGTAAAGAAGCTGAACCTGTTTCTCTACCTTCCCAACAGTCTATTTATCATTACGGACACTGTCCTGATAGAATTCATTGCGGAGTTTCAAACGATGCCTATTTTAGTCAAATGCTCACGTATTATTCCTAAAGGTTTCGAGTCCACCATTTATTCTCTCTTTTTATCTGCCAACAATTTGGCCGTCATTACTAGTTCCTTCCTTTCATCTTTCCTAACTTATGGGCTTCATATTACTTCTAGAAATTTTAAAAATCTTCCCCTCATGATAATCATTTGCTGCCTCACGAATGTCATCCCCATCCTCTTTTTATACCTTTTCCCCGTTTTCAACGAACCCCCCAAGGATGTACAGAAGACCCCCTGTTTGCCTAATCCCTACGTCACATACCAAACGACACACGCTGTGTCCCCCGATAACTCCGACACGGACGAGGAGACGTGCCTTTCTCGCGATCTCCGGATGGGGACCACCCTCGAGCAGTTCTGACGCGAGGTGAAGAAGTGGCGGTGAAGAGGTTGCGATGTGGACGATGTACTACCCATCGTGGCCTTGCCAAGGAAATCCCACCCAAATCAACGGAAGACCACCCCCCAGTATTTTCCCAGAAAAAAGAAGCGCACTCATTAACCCCAAGTGGAGTTAAAATCAGTTCTATATTTTTTTGTGACCATGTGTTGATGGTCCTCCTGTGCATATCACTCTTTTTTTAGTGAAACTTTGAGGACACACTTCGTTGCAAGATGTGTGTGCTAATGTGGGTGGACCTACTATAGGTGGGGTGCCTCGGCGATAGCATC
Source organism: Plasmodium inui San Antonio 1 (assembly GCF_000524495.1). Lineage (NCBI taxonomy): Eukaryota > Apicomplexa > Aconoidasida > Haemosporida > Plasmodiidae > Plasmodium > Plasmodium inui. Next base: position 901,785 of record NW_008481843.1, on the reverse strand, counting down.
CTATCGCACGTAAACACCCGTCTCTTTTTTGTGGGTAGTTCAAAGGGGAGAGAGAAGCCCCCCATTTGGTTACCCCTTTGCTGCGAATCCCGTGGGCGCTACATTCTCCCAACCGTTCGAAAAGCCTGTTCTTTTATTTTATTTTATTTTTTTTAGATCAAAAATTTGGGTTGCTATTCATTGCACGTTCATTTTTTTTCTTTTTCTTTTTTTTTTTCCTTTGTGGGGGTACTGGTACCACTATCACCCCTTTAAGATAAACCAGAGACATTATTTTGTTTCCATTTCGATAATGAAACAACCCGGCACCTGAGGTGGCCTGTTTCCGGAGAGTCGGTCAAATGGAAGGACGCCTTGAGGTCAGTTTATTTACATGAGATGTAAAGCGACCGCAGTGTGTGCAATTTGACTACGGCTAAATGGCACCCGAATTTTTCCCAAAAAAGGAGAAGTCATTTTTGCTTAAAAACTTTTCCCCCCTTTAATGGGCACATTTGGCCCCCTTTATTTGATTTATTTTTCCCCTTTTTATTTTCACCCTTTCTTCGAAGACACCAAAAGGATTTCACGTCGTAAATAAAAATGTACTACTATTTCATGAAAAAAAGAAAAAAATAAAAGACAATTTCGTTTGCCCCTAAATGGGGAAAATACAAAAACTGTTGTGTCTTTAAGTGGGGCTGGAAAGCTATACACAAGGGGGGTCACTTCTTATGACTTTTTTTTTTTTTTTATCCCCACGATGCAATTAAAAGGAATAAGTGAGAAAAAAGAAGCGCTTGTCATTCTTCTCATTTTTAAAAATGGCTAAACCTTACCAATTTGCGTTGCATATTTTTCACGCTAAGCCATCTGGGTCAAATTGCAACTCTTTTGCGCTCCTCTTTGTACATTCCTCAAGCGTTGTGTAACAGCATTGTGAAACACCCCTTTTGGCGAAAAACACAAACAGACAGGGAAGGAAAAAAAAGATCGTCATCCTTCAAACTGCGAATTGGTAAATGGCAGAAAGATTAAAATTGACCAAGGCTGCTCGAAGAGAAAGTTCACCTTTCGTAGAGCGTCATATTTGTATATGTTCACATGGCAATTCCGGTTTCTCTCTCCTATGTATGTATTTTTTTTTTTAACACGTTTTTTGCTGTATCCCATCCAAGTTTTAAAAGCTACCTGAAAAGGTTCATAATTCCGTTCGTCACTTTCACAAAAATGAAAACTTCACAAAAAGGAAAACTTCACAAAAAGGAAAACTGCGCAAAATTGAAAACTCGCAAAACTAACCAGCCAAACGAAGCATAAGCGCTTCTTCCCCGTTCCAAGTGCCAAAAAAGTACCTCCACAGCTCAAAAAAAAAAAAAAAAAAAGATAAAAGATAATATCTTAGCTAAATATGAAATACAAGCGAATTACGAATATTTTCACAAAAGAGGAGTTCATCCGGAATTGATTTTTGTCCTCCCCCTTTTGTGAAAACCAAATAACTGCTTTTACAATGGAGCATTGTGAACAGTCGAATGAGGAAGGCGACACGCCTGAGGAGCATGAAGGTATGTACATGTACCTGTTGTGGTTAGACGTTGACACTTTTTTTTTCTTTTACAACATATGGCTTGTTCGTGCGGTCAACAGTTCTATTTTTAGAACGGAAGATTCTACGTAACATACGTTTTACACGCCATCCTTCAAACCATCCTTATTGCCCCTAAAACAACATAGCATTTTATGCGTCTAATTATTTCTCACCCCCACGCAGTCGTGCGCGCGTTCAAAAGGCACTACTTTGAAGACAAGGATGAGATGCACATAGCGGCCATGAAGGCCATAGCCCAGTAAGACCGAAAAGTGACCGAGAAGGAAAAAAAACGAAAAATGAAAAGGAGAAAATAATGAAACACGCGGAGGGGAAAAAAAAAATTGGCAAAGCGCCAAAAAAAAAGCACAAAAGCCGATCACTTAGCTTCCCACAACCACATTAACACCGCGCTGAGGGAACTACGATGCAAGCGCGTAACCGTTAACACGAGAAGTGGAAACAGGAATGGGGAGCAAATTACACACAGACAACACGACGAGAGTCACAAACCCAAATGGGAACCTGATCGCGTATAAAAAAAAGGAAATGCAAAAATAATGCACTCCAAAAAAATGCAATAAATAGGCCATGTGGTAGATAGCACATTTTGCTCCTGCTCGAGTAGCGCGCGTATCTTTTTAGCCACAACACGCGCCTGTATACATGCGTACCTATATGAAGGACTATTTGTGAACCCTCCCTTCCACGCACACACATCGCAGAGTCCTACAGAGCAACATGACAAAGACCAACTTCGAATTCTTGGTTAACTTAAATGACGCTAATGGAAAACTAAAAAGTTTCGTAAAAAAGGAAAAAACACAAAGGGAGATTTTATCTATGCCCCACTCGAAAAGGATGACCATATACCCCATTCTGTCTTCCAGCGACATCTACCTACACTTTGCGGTGAAAAAGTACACCCACAATGAAAATGTAAGAACGTTCGGCGCGCGTTGGGAGGCATACACACGTGCGTTTGCGTCCGAGTCTGTGTCTGCCATTGTGTCTGCTGCTGTGTCTCATGCTGTGTCTTCTGCTGTGTGCAGCCCTGTATATGCTGCTTTATATGCATAAGGAATCTTTTGAGAGAGCTCGTCTGAAGCGGCACATCTGGGGAACTCCCCCGATTGATCATTTAATACCCCCGCGTGGGCACACGCCTATGTGTCTACCTATGTGTATACCTAAGTGTGTACCTATCCTGCATGCCCGTCAGCGCCTACATTCCTTTTCCCGCCATCTTCCCCCCGAAAGAACTTCCCCAACCTGAAGAACCTCATCTCCAGCAGCGCCCAGGAATTCTCAGAAAACGTTAAACAGAGTTTAAGGGCCATAGGGAATAGCAGCAATATCATGTTCACCAATAAAAAGACGATCATCCTAACGTACAGCAACTCCGAATGCGTAAAAAGCTTGCTACTCAATGTTGTAAAGAATCAAATGAAGCACGTGAGTGTGTATTTTACCTGCACAGAACATATCTGTAATGACTACTTAAAGAAGGACAAAAAATTCGACGATAAGTTTGTTGAAGATCTGCAGAGGGAGCATATTCAAGTAACCAAAATTAACCTTGACGATGTTAAGGATGTATTAAGCACAATCGATTTTGTGGTCATAGGAACAGAACTCGTAATCGACAATGGAGGAATTATTAACAAGAAAGGTATTAGACAGCTAGCCCAATTGTGTTCATCAAATAAAAAAGAATTTTATGTCACTTGTGAAGCGTATAAATTTTTAAAAATTGAAAAAATAAGAAATTCTGCCCAGGAATTTTACTCGTATTGTACGGAAAATACAGCTAGCGAAGGTAGAAATTTGTATGAATTTCTTCCTCACCATTTTATTACTCTTTTTTATACGGACATTGGAATTTTCCCTCCATCTGCAATTTCGTACGAACTGAACAAATTGTACATCAACGATGTTTACTGAGGTTTGGCGTGCTCTTTTGAAATAGACGAGATTGCCCAGTGTTGCTTACGTCTATCACACCGAATTGGATGTTTTACATATATACGCTGGGGCGCTTCATACGTGTGCCCCTTTTTTGGGAGGAATTACACTCTCCGCTATTTGTCCTACGTGGCATATTGAATCACTTTTTGTTTGATTTTCGTTCCCGAGTTTTACGTCCACCCTTTTTGCTCGCACCGAAGTAGTCTTTTTAGCGATCATTACGGGGATGGAACCTTTTTTATGTATTTTTTCATTTCTCCTTTTTTTAATTTGTTTCCCATTAGTGCTTGCCACATTTCCCCTTTTTCTTCAAAAAAAAAATTAATTTTTACAAAAGTGTCTTCCCAGTTTGTTTTTCCCCTCCTTTTTCACTCACAACACATTGTGCGTATCGTTATGGCGAATTGATGCTCCATTCGACATGCATTTAAGGGAGAAGAGACTTGGCCCCTTAAAATAGCCTGTTGCGACGTTTTATGCATCTGCGTGGAATTCAATGCAATACATAGCAATTTCTGCACTGCAGTGGGTTTTACCCCACACAATGTGGCGTTACCATGTTGTGCTATTATTTTTTTTTTTTCTTTTTTTTTTGGCCAAATGTGTGCATTATTTTACTTCCCTGTTGTGCTACATATATGGGGGCGCATCTTTCTTGCTTCGTCCGGATTGAAGCTTAATTTGGGGGGAGGTACACACACAGACCCTCGTGGTCGGCGGTCCTCTTTTACGACAACTTTAATGCCTTTCCCTGCGCTTGTTTCCGATATTTCCCTTTCGCCTCCCCATGGTGCGCTGAAAAATGTGCGAAAAGTTCACAAAATGGGAGCGCCCTCCACACCTCTCCGAAGGGTGCAGGTGTGCTTCTCCATTTTTAAGGAGGCGCAACACTCCCACCTTGCAGTGCTACTTCTTCATTCCATGCGCAATTAGCCAAAAAAAAAAAAAATCCAGCCAAATAGTACGAACAAGTCGGTAAAGAAAAAAAAACATGCATAAAATGGAACTGCCTAAATATACATATACGATAGCATCCCCTTTCTTTTCAAAAGGGAACATATTTGTTCTATTTCCATTTTTTCCGCGCAGAGCTGCCATGATTTGCAAAGGAGCAAGTATGTAGCTTCTTCTTTTTAACGCTCTTCTCCCCGCTTCGTTACCCTTTACCCATTCGCCCCTTTTCAATAATATGAGCTTCACCCACTCACAAATTAAGCTGCACAATGGAATATTAAAGAGAAGCTCTCAAAATATATTTTTTTGTAGCAACTTTTTCAAAAGAGGGAAACATGACTGCGCCATAACTTATGGGCATAATCGCACATGCGAGAAAGCAGCAAAAGGTGTGAGTGCTGCTACGAGGTGGGCGTATTTTGTCCATGTTAGAAATTTTATTCACCTACCGAACATCGTCGCTAGCTGTGATGGAGCCAATCCAAAGGGATACAGCCAATGGGACACAGGAGACAAATCGGTCGCCTCCTCCCCGCCGGATAGGGAAAAAACATGCGGAAGTGAAGATACGGGGAAAGAAAAAAACCTCGAATGGGTCAAAAGCAACAAAAATGAAGAGACACTGGGGGATGACCCCCCAGGGGAAGTTACAAACGATGAAATCATCCCCTACACCCATTTCATCATAGAAAAATGCAAAGCTAATATGCAGCAGGATGTAGACAACTATGAATCTTCCTGGTATGTCGAACTCGTTTACGAATTACTAAATTACACAAAAATTATGTTCGATTGTTCTTGGATGACTTCGATCGTAGCGACGACGTCATTCATGAGGATGATTATTTTACCATTAACAGTATCGGCAGAACGAGACAGAAGAAAACAAAAAATATTAAACCCACTAATAAAGGAATTAACAAATAAATTAAAAAGTAATGCACAAGATGGAAATATAAAAATGGCACTTGAATTTAAAAAAAAAATCCTCAACATTAGAAATACTCATGGGATATCTTTAATCCCAAAATCCATTATCCTGATGGCATTTTTTCAAACCCCTTTATTCTTTATATTTTATTTCTCTATGAAAAAAATGGCATCCTATCCTGAAGTGTTTAAAGAATTTACTTTTGAATCTCCCCTATGGTTAGACAGTCTTTCTTTACCTGACCCGTATTTTATACTACCTCTGCTGTCCTCCCTCCTGCTATTATCAAATAATGAATTAACAGCATTGATTGACAAAGCACTAAGCAATAGCAAGTCTAGTTCGCTCTCCGGAGATGAGAGCGAATTTCAAAAAAAAATGAAACAAGTGTCAAAGCTAGCCATGAGACTATTTTATATATCATCTTTATTTTTTTTTAAATCCATGCCATCGGGGTTACTCATTTATTTGATCACGAACACCTTTTTTCAATTACTTACGACCCAAATTTGTAAGATAAAAGTTATTGAGAGGTTTCTGGATCTGCCTCCGTTATACTCCAGGGGGCTGTCCTTTCAAGCCGACGCGGGAGGGAAGAATCAATGGGATTCGAGGCGCAAAAAGGGCATTCACATGGACGACTTTGTAAAGGGTAAGTTCACCTAAGGAGTGGCACTCACACCCCTGGCAGGAGAAAGACGTGGCGAGAAAATACCCAACATTTTATAGGAATAGGGAAGATATGCATGCGCACCCACCTTCACTAAAGAGCTGTGGTGCCCGGTGTATTTTTGCCCCCCCCACAGATGTTGCCTAAGCATCACTTGTGTGCTAAGTGGGTATCTCTTCACATTGACCCTGCCACCTCCTCCTTTTGAAGCTCGTGAATTGTTTCATTTTGACATTTATTTTTCATTTTTTTTTCTATTTTTTATCTGACTTTTTTTTTTGTTTAAACATAGAATGCTTTTCTTCTTAAAAGCTCATCGATACCTTTTAAGGGATTTTTTTCTTTTAAAAATAGCCTTAATTCATTCTGAGTAGAAACTGCACTGCTAGAAGGGACATTCCACCGGTCGATCGGATGGCACGGGAAAAACAATACGAAAATAAAAATACATGTGAGTAACGTTGGGGAATATAGGTAGGGACACACCTACGCACGTACACAAAGACGTGTATGAATGAATCCTAGACGGGACGGAACTACAATTGCAATTTTTTTTCTTTAAATCCCAATGAAAGGGAAAAAATGGAAAGTATCTCCTCATTGCGTAGTACACATTGGAGCTGCTTAACTAGGGATTTCTTTAATTTCTCGATTTTCTTGAATTGTTTTTTTTTTCTTTTTTTTTTCAAAAAGGGGAAAATAAAAATGTGCGGCTAAGACGCAGGGGCACTGTATAACACACATTCGAGATTCTCGCCCGCTAGGGAAAAAGTGGGAAAACGAATGGGAGATTCGATTTGACGGATTGTTTAACGGAGGGGTTGCCTCTGCTTTGCTTTACCTCACGATCCCATCGCGCTCGCTTCACTTTTCCCTTCATGCAATTATTTTGTTCCTCCCTTCTACTCACTCTTGCTCCCTTCCTGTATCTCCCCACACTTTGAAAAAAAAAAGAAAAAACTTTCACTTTTTTTTTTTTCTTTTTCATTGTATGCACAGAATTAACATCATCTTTCCCTTTTCGATCGAATTCGCCTTTGGATTTTTATTTCCCTACCTTTTTCTTAATTTGCCTTTTTCTGCCCGTTTTTTACCGTTTCCCTGTCGGCCCTATCTGCTGGTCTGTTCCTAGGAACTGAAGTTTTTTTTTCCTTTCTCTTGTATCCGCATATATGTTCCCAATTTTTATTTCTCTCCCGTTTCCAATTGGGCCTTAACTCGTCACTTTTGGCCTCAAGAGGAACAGAAGGAAACATCTCCTTGTAACGCGTCCATGGTGTTTTGCATGTATGGGGAAGCGCTGACTTTTTTTTCTGCCCCTTTTTCTTTGTCCTTTTTGTTCTTTTTTTTCTTTCTTCTTTGCCTTTTTTGCTTTTTTTGTTATTTGTTCTTTTTCTTTTTTTTTCCCCCGCTCCACTTTCTCTTGCCTCCTTTTCCCTTGAAATCGGAAAAGTGAATCCATAAAAGAGACGCCGTTCATTCTTACATGTTGAATTGATTCTTCTTACATGCGCATTTTTTGACAACCCTAGGCGGAACAACTTTTCCAACTGGGATCCCCCGCTGTATTTCTGCCGTGGTCACGATATAATGGTTACACAACCTCTGTATGCGCATAGAAAAATTCAAAGTCGATCCCTTTAACGTTACCGCAGCTGAGGGGTACATCGCGTGAATATACAGATTTGGCTTGTCCATCTCCCCCGCGTCTACGTTGCAACCTCACCGCAACCTCACCGTAACTTCCCCCACCCATGCCGCATTCCTGCGTACCAAATTATCCAAAAAATTCGAAGCATGTTTAAGTCAAGTTAAAAATGAAAAAAGTCGAAAGCTCAACTTGTGAGTCGCTGGAAAATCCCACCGAACAGGAAAGTCACTCCTACGATGCCAATAGGACAAACAATTTCCTGGAAAAGGAGGGAAGGAGCAAAATACCCCATGATGAGGATGGGGTGAACGCAGGGAGGAATGACACTAGTAGACATAAGTCTGAAGGGGGTGAAACGACCAGCTCCAATAATCCTGATAGTAACAATGGGCCCAAGGATAGTACCAGCGCGGACGTGGAAGATAAAATAATTAGGAAATATCTGAGCAAGCGGATGAGTGACATAGGCTTAAACCCCATGAGAGGGAGTGAGGGTGGCGGAGAAAGTGCAGAGGAGAGGGAAAAACAAAAGGGAGACGGACATGGGAACAGAAGCAGGGGTAGAAGTTTGGGGGAAAGTCTGGACGAAGGCGGAGAGAGACAGTCCCCAAAACGTCCATTCGAATCGCTTCGAGAGCACGTCACCATCATGAGCGACAGAAGCAGCGAGGGGGACGACGTTCCACTGCTGAAAACGCTGAACATTGATCACACAAAAGTGCGCGTCAAAATGGGAGACACGACGGGAACAAGTGGCGGGGACGCTGTCGCCAAAATTGGTGGCGCAATTCTAAAGCAGCGCCAGACACACGAAGGGGCAGAGAAAGTAAAAAATATTAAACGTTCCCGCATCAATGGGGACATGAAAAGTTCAAACAAAAACAAGGACGCCGATCCTGAGTCAGATGCAAGTAGCGATGACGAATATTTAATCAACCTTATTAGAAGCAACGCTGGTAGTGACGAGTTCCAAAGCAGTAAAAGCCAGCAGACTTCAAAAAAAGACGCTGCGCGCCGTTTAAATGAAAAGGTCACCAGAAAGACAAGAATCAGTGATGGCGAAGGGGAAGGAAGTGACTCTTCAGCAGACGACGACAGCACATCCAGCTGCGATTCGGAAGAACCCATCCTTGTAAAAAGTAAACTAAAAAATCAAACGAATTCGCCCCAAAGGGCGCTAGGCAGTAGTACTAATAGTCACGGCGGGCTGGTGCAGACAATCTCCAGCACTGGTGACAGTGGCAGGGCTCAGAATAACGGCGTACATAACAATGAGACCAAGCAGCTGATAGGGAAAGGTAAAGGCAGCGCAAATGTAGTAATAGTTAAAAGTAGTACAACGACAAAGAAAAAGAATGCGCCTTCGAAAGAGAAGGTATCTTCAAATGTTCATGCATCGTCTAAAACGCATACATCGTCTAAAACGCACGCTGCCCCAAACGGGAAGGGAAGCGCTCTGAAAAAAAAAAAATCAAAAAAAGATAAAGGCAAAAAAAAAAAAAAAAGCACCAAAGCTGCGAAGAAAACGGGCACCAAGGAGGGGCGACAAAAGGGCGTAGTCGCGAAAAGGATAAAGAAAGGCAACAAACGGAGTGACCGCGCCAAAAGGAGAGACCACGTCACCCGCAAATATAAACAAAAACTAAAACGCAGGCACAGTAGTGACGACCTCGAAAACAGCCTGAGTCAAAGCAACGACATCGAAACAGATTCCATTGTTATAGGCACGTTTGACCCGCACAATCGGACCCCAAAGGAAAAGCTCGTCGCACAGCTACTCATTCGCTGGTGGTATGTCCTACCGAACTGGCCAACGCCTGACTTCAATTATGAGCCAGAGTTAACCAAAAGGAAGCTGAGGTTAGTCCCCCTGGAAGAGTACGAAGATGAAGAAGACATTAACAAAGAAGGATTTAGAAAGGTATATGAAATCTCTGCCTTCCCGGGGGTGTTTCGAGACGCAACTGGAAAGGCATATGACTTAAGAGACAAAGAATCGTGTCCATGTTACAACAATTTTATAAAAAAAACAGAATTAGAGTTGCTAGAGTTAATATGCCAAGCTATAAAGAACCAAATGGAATCTTTAAAAAAATCTGTGTACAATGAAAGTGGCACAGAGAGGACTCTCGAAAGGCAGCTGAAAGAGGCAGAGGTGAAACTCAATAGAATTACAAAAAAAAAGGCAACAAAAACAAAATCGGGGGAGGAACTCGAGGAGGTCCCCGAGGAGACACTCGAGGAGACATCCGAGGTAGGGGGTGGTACATAGTGCTTTGTTGAGGAGTCCTGCCAAGGGGGGAAGCGAGCGGAAAACTCTATCCTTTCTTCGCAGAGCCGAAGCGAGCACACCTCTTCGATGTCCCCCTTGCCCGATATGTACTGCTTCCCACATCTGCCGTTCCTCATTTGAAGACAAAATTTACGACTCTGTTCGGAATATACACAACATTGACGAGTCGTTTTCCCCTTTTCTTCTCTTTTTCGATTCGATCCGTTATCCTATTTGTGGCCTCACGAATGATGCTTTGTGACCGTTTCGACGGTTCGTCATCTGTGGGGCGTTCCGAATGCCGACAACTCTCTAAACTTTGCAACTCCCCCAAACCGCTTCCCGACGTAACCTCCATGAAGGTTACGTGGCGGTTATTCAGCCGGATGGAGATCCTTCCCACCCGTGGCGCCTCCAACCGGAACAAGGATGGCCAGCGTGCGAAGTACATGAGGCTAGAATTGCAGAAGTAACAAATATGCTTTCTATCCGGTTTGTATTTCTTCAAGTAGAAAAACCAGAATTCCTCGCAGATGTGAGGACAGAAGGGGAACAGCAACTTAACAAGGATCAGAAAGATCTTCAACGGGATGTAGTCCCACTTTTTAATTTCGTTAAAGAACATCATGAAGAAGGAGACAGCTGTGTTCAGCTTCATGCTCTTTAAACATCCAGTTATTTTGTTAATGTAAAAATTTGCCCTTTCTTTCTTGCCCCGTTCAATTTCATGTCCCTTTTTTTTTACAATCACGTCTGATAGCTCTTTGCATGAGTGGTCTTGACTCCATAGCAAGTTCATATTACGTTTTATTGCTCCTTTTTTCTTTCCGGGGTAGAATTCTCTTTCATCGTCGCTCCCTCCACTTTTAATCATCTCAAATTGGAGAATCATCTGCTTGTTTCGTTTTTTTTTCCTGCACTTGGTGCAAATTATATGGTCGCTTGTACTGTCGCGGGGAGATTCCACAAAATTATCGCCACCTTTGTGGGGAACTCTTCCTAAGTCAATCTGCGTAGTGGCGCTACACTCTCCTTGTCTCTTGTTCCCCCCCAAGGGACGGACTTTTACATCCTTCACAAACAGGGTGTACAAATTGGTTAAGAATTTAAAGGTCCCTTTTATTCCTTTGAGGTCCCATCTCTTGTTCTGATCTATAGGTCCTAAGAATAGGATGTACAGTCGGAGACAATCGGACCCATACTTTTTCACGATATCGTTCGGGTTGACTGTGTTTCCTTTAGACTTGGACATCTTCTCATAGTTGGCTTTTACTTCCACGTGGGGGGCGTCCTTCAAATAATATTTTCCCTCTCTTTGCATTACCAGCTCCTCTGGAATTTGATACTTTCTATACTTCCCATCTGTGCTTGGTACCATTCCTCGCAACGCCGTTTCAGTGGCACAATTTGGCCTTTCAGATACGAACGGATGATCGGATAAGGGCTGTTCGCTACTGCCACCCGTGAGGGCATCTTCCCCAGGGGTACTCTTCGTGCTGCTTTCCTGGAAAGAGCCCTCCCCCTGAAGTGTCCCCCCATCCTGCTCGGTATTATTCCCGTCTGCCTCTTCCCCCCTCACCGCGGCATAACTAACCAACTTCCCGCCCAACGTCGTGTAGGCAAAGAACGAAGTGGCGCTCAATAGGAGGCCCTGGTTGAAGAGCTTCTGGAAGGGCTCCTTATGGCTAACCAGCTTAAGGTCATACAGAAATTTGTGAAAGAACCTGGCGTAGAGAAGATGCAACACAGCATGCTCACTTCCCCCGACGTATAGATCCACAGGCATCCACAAATCTACCATCTCTTTGTTAAAAATGCGATTTGTATTCTTTGAGTCCAAGTATCTTAAGTAATACCAGCTGGAACCTGCCCACTGGGGCATGATGTCACATTCTCTCTTATAGAGGGTGTTTTCTCTCCTTTGGAAAACCCACTTTTTAAATCTGGACAAAACGGAGGGAGATCCTTCATTGTGTGTATTCGAACCCAATTCGTATATTCTTTTGTGGAACTTTGGTAAATGCACAGGGATGTCGTCTATGTAGATCTCACTAAGGGGCGAATTGGACACCTTTCTAATCTCCACATTTGGGTATCTCTTCAGTTGGTTGTTTACATCGGGTGTGTTGTCTCCCTCGGGGGGAGACTCCTTCCCATTTGGCTGTCCCCTCTGTTCTTTGCTTTTCACTGGGAAGAGAAAAGGAAAGGGCTCGCCCCAGTACCTCTGCCTCGAAAATAACCAATCCTTCACATTGTACACAACGTACCTTTTGCTATACTTGGATGAGGACAACAACGTGTGAAGGAAGTCTTCCCCTTTTGAAGCTTCTTCCACTTGCTCTCTGCTCCCCCTTTTAACGAATAGCAAATGCCCATTGTTCTCTAATATATAGGTACAAACGTATATAGGGATGTACTTCCCTATTATGGGAATATAAATAACAGAGCCTGTGAAGAGGATCCGTTCATTCGTTAACCTCTCCGTGTCGTTCTGCCTAACTGCTGTGTTCACGAAGGTTAGTAAAGATTCGTTCCTATTCACTATCTGATCGATGTTCGGGTGATTGACACTGACTAATAATTTGTCCCCTTGGAAGATGGCCTCCTTTTCGTTTAGAAATATGTTCACGTAGGAATCGCCTTCATTATCTTTGCTATCCTTGTCGAACGTGAGCATATGTTTTTTCTCCCTCCTGTTTGGCGGCAACCCCACTGTATGTTCCCTTGGCTTGATCCCCCTTAGCGCATTTTGCACAGCGTCCTCGTCGTGGAGGAGGCGTTCCATTTTCTTGTCGCCCGCTGGAATGGGGTACTTTTCCGCCCCGGATCGAACAAACGAATCGAAGAAGTCGTAAGTAGCCCCTTCCCCATGGTATAAATAATTAAAAAGGAGAGTCATCCCATCATTGGCGTAAATGCTATCGTAAAGAACATGTGAAGGGAAACAATCCGAAGGAGTGCAAAAGAGGTCCCCAGTTGTCCACTCACCGATAGGGATAACTCTAGCCTTTAGGATGATGCCTGTTTTCTTTCCTACCCAGTTAATTTGCATTTGTTTGATCTTCTCCGGCCAATCGATGTCCTTCAGATCTTCAATGAGTCTCGTGGCGTACGTCGTGATCCTAAGATACCACTGCAGCAGCTTCCTTTTTGTTACTTTTAATCCTTTCACGTTTGCTTCATTCTTCATCTCGTCATTTGAGATTACACACTTAATTTCGTTAGACCAATTAACATAAGACGTTTTTTTATAACCCAGGCCTCTTAAATACATTTGAATGACGATCCATTGTGTCCACTTGTAAAATCTTTCATCCGATGTGTTAATTTCGTGTCCCCAGTTGAAGAGGAAGCCCATCTTCAGTAGCTGCTTTTTAAAATTGACTATATTCCTTTGGATGATTTTTCTGGGGTCCACTTTCAGCTTCATGGACATCCTATCGCAGGGCAGTCCGAAGCTATCCCATCCGATGGGGTGGAAGACGCAGTGGTTTGTCATTCGCTTGAACTTCGCCAGAACATCCGTTATGGTGAAGCACAAGATGTGCCCCATGTGCAGGCCCTGCGCCGACGGGTAGGGGAACATGTCCAGGATGTAGAACTTCCGCCTGGCGAGTTTCCCCCGCTGATCCCATTCATATCTGCCCCTATCATAGCTTCCATCGCGTGTCTCACCTTCCCTGTTTCCATCGCCTCCCTCAAATTTGCTGCTTCCCCGAGAACGCCTGTTGAAACGCGCGAAGTCCCTATCCAGAAGCCGCTTCGAATTCCACACGACTTGCCACTTACGCTCGATCGCCCGAAAATTGTACGCCCCCAGCTTGGTGTCGCGCCTCCCCCTCCCCGAATCGCATCCACTCGGCTGCAGGAAGGAAAATACCCAGTCACCACGTGCACTTCTAACCGGGCAACCGCCACATGCACTTCTAATCTGGCAACGGCCACTCCTACTTCTAACCCCACAACCGACGCTTACACTCCTCACTGCAAACACATGGTGAGTTGTTTCACAGACGAACATGTAACACGAGAAAAGGGTGAGTGCCCAGCTGAATGGCATACCACGGGCATGATAGATACCGCTGTCCTAACGAAAGGTACGTAATTGTCGAGTAAACGGCTATGTGAGGGAGGCGTGCCCGCTAACAACGGAAATAATGGCAATAAATAAAGCGATATGCAAGAAGAATGGTAAGCCTCTCCCCTGGCCACCATGCGCAGATGGGCTAAAAGAAGCAAATGGCTATAATGAATGGAAGAACCGAAGTACCTCTTTTTTTTTTTCTTTTCTTTTCTCTTCTCATCAGTGTAGTACTGCATAATGGTGTAAACTAACCGAAATGGAACGGCAGAACATTTATTACCATTTTCTTATCTATAAAAGAAAAAAGAAAAAAAATTATCCCGTCATGTTCTCACCAGTTGGAAGGTTACCCGTTTGGTAAAATGCTTGCCAAATGATATATGT
>NW_008481843.1:856820-887199 GCF_000524495.1 Plasmodium inui San Antonio 1 | reverse complement strand
AAAAAAAAAAAAAAAAAACCAAAAACGCTTCAATTTTTTTTGTTCGTTTTTTTTTGTTGCATCCATCATGCTAACATGTGTGGAAAGAGAGCCGAGGTGCTTCTTCCAAGTGTAGGTAATAAGAACGAGTATGTCCCCCTATGCAGAGTCTTTTTTTTTTCCCCTCCTCTTTCTCTGCGAAATTGGCACCGCCGTTCTAGTTCGAATCACTCCCATGAGAATGTGCCACCATGTGCACGCCGTAATAGCAGCTTTGTTTCTCCTACGTGGTAGTCTTCACAGTACAACGTGCCTCCCCCACAAATGAGAAAGCCAAGTTCAGAAGCTACTGAACGGGGGAGATCATCAAAGGATGCACAAAAATGGCTACCTACAGCATCATCAAGGGGAGCAGGCGTTACTGCTTTATTCATAGTGCGGGCCATGTGCAGATAACCAGAAAAGGGCACGTCAAGTGGCGCAAAGGGGTCACTCAAAGCGACGCGAGGCATTACGCTGTGGAAGCAACTAGCCTCCTGGAGGTAAAAAGAAATGGGGTAAATTTCCTCATACGTGGTGAGGACAGCACTGCCGAAGTGGGCCTCCCAAATGAAAAGGAGTTACATCAAGGGGTAAACACCTCCTCACCGAAAAATGGCACCATAAAAACGAGAGGACTGCTAAGCATAGACGCAGCAGACGCAGAAATAATGATCCATATAGTAACACATTTAGAAACTGCAAAAAAGACGAATAGGAGCTTCCTGGATTTCCTCACACTATCCACCCTACACAAACAGGAGATTGAAAAGGAGCAAAAGAGATTCTACTGGAAGGACAAAATTAGGGACCACCTGAGAGAGTACCTCCACTTCGCAATAAAGAACAACCACTACAATTATTTGTTTAAAATTTACCAGTTAACTTGCCTGTACAAAATAGACGACCTAGAATTGCTCCGAGAACTGCTTGAGCAGATACTTATCCACACATCCAATGAGGAAGAAAAAGTCATTCACTGCTACTGGATCGTAAAAGAACTAACTGGAAAAAAAAAACATGATATGATTATTGCTGTGTTGCTAGCCAAGTACCTTTTCAACGATTCTTTTTTTAATTTCCTCCAAAGGAATGCATGCATCAACACCAGCTTTGTAACTTTGCTAAGTTATGTGTCCGACTCGATTGGGTATTATCCAGACAGGTCTGTCCTACCCTCACTCCACTGCACGCTGAAAAAGTACGCTCGCCATTTTAACAGCCGATTGGAAAAGGACATAGAACCAAAAATGGTGAACAATGTAGAGGAGCTAGCAAAGGTGCAGGAAATCTTTCTAAGAAACGGCTTCTGCGATGATGACTTTAATTTGTTAATTAAACGGCTTGTACTGACTTCTACTTCGTATGTCAACCCGTTCGACTTACTGGTGCTCTCCTCCAATGTGCTTCTTAACTTTGCATGCAGTTACCACTCGTTTCTCTTTCCTAGTGAGCAGCAGGGGGGAGCCACACATCTGGAAGGAAGAAGCTTCCCCAACAGGGACAATTCCCCCAATGGGGACAACTTCTCCAAACGGTACAGAAACTTCCTCTCCGCCAAGACCATGACAGACGTGGTTATCAGAACGAACGACCCCTATATCGCCAACACGTGCAATGAGCTGGAGTACATCCAGAGGTATCTTCTTCTCTGCTCTTACTGCCACTTCACTTTGTTTTCTAACTGGTGGGCCGACACGGTAATTTTTGATAGACTGAAAAAGAAAAGAAGGCCTCACAAGGCAGTGGTGCGGTCGAGAATGCCATACAAAAGTCACCTTGCCGATCAGGTGTCGCACTTGCTTGGCGTGCTTCTGTACAAATATGGAAATTCGGGCCAGAAAGAAGTACACCCCTATGTAGCCGTTGACGCAGTGCAAAGCAGACCAGACGGCAATCCTCCAGAATGCTCCATATCGAAGTATCTACCCTACCTGCTCAAATCCTTCATGCGGGTGGGTATAATAAAACCTGAAATTATAAGCAACGAATCATTCATCCTATTTTTCGAAGAAATATTTTTGCACCTAGTTGATGTGTCCGTTGCAAAATATAAGCAAGGCAGAAGGGGAAGAGGTGTGGATGCAAACAATCAGGGCAGTCGCACAGACAGCGCAGTATTCAAAGTGACAAGAGAGTGTGCCCCCCACTATGGTACCCACCCAGGGGATAACTTAAAGAGGGAAGAGCGTAACATCCTTCCATCGGCTAATCATAAACCACTGTACACGAAGGACGAATTAAGTCTGTATGATCTGAGCTCCATCTGTGAGTGTTTCTTTCTGGTGAAACTAATGCAGGGAGGTGTCTCTCCCGGACGTAGAATGCTCGCACGAAAGGGGCTATCCCTCCTCCACACATCATCCAATGAGAGGGAAAAACAGAGTAATTGCCCATTGGACAAATCTCGAGACGCATTCGAAAAAACACTGTATATATTTCTGGAGAGGCTACCCCCTTCAAGTCAACTGCATCTAAATGATCACCGCTGCCATCCGTTGGACAAACAAGACATACTTAAAGAATTGATAAATAAAATAAAATCCTGCGCTGAACCCGTTTTTCTCTACTACTTATTGTTACGAACAATATTACCGATTCTATTTTGTGATACCCGTGAGGATTCTTTAGATGTGACAAAAAGGACAATTTCGTGCATCCTTTCGTTACCATTTCGAACAAACATCATTGTGAAAGGGTCATCCCCTTCACAGGGATGTGACTCAACACACGAGCAGTTCCATCACATTTTAAAGGGACTCACTCAGTGGGAAAATTGTGTCATATCTATAAACAGCCAAAGAAGAATTCGAATGCAAACAAAACGGAAGGGTCTTCCATTTGATTTTCTCTACGCCGGTGACTTTCTTCGACCTTCGTCTATTTTTTTGCTTTGCCTTAATGAGATGGTGAAATGGGAACACGTGTACCTACCCTTTTTGCAGGAAATTTTTATCTCTGACCACTTCTCCGAAGGGGATAAGGCGAGCTTCTCCGATCTCGTACGGGGCGCGCGCGACTCGGTCGATTTTAGCGTCTTTAGATTCTTAAGGGAAAGGCGGGCTTAGCACCGCGCAGGGCTGCACATTCCTGCGGCTCCTTCGACTATGCTAAGGTGAAGAGCGGTCACGTAGAGAAGAGCACAAATGTAGTGCCCTTCCCATTTTTGCCCAGTTTGGCAACTTCCCCAATTTGCACCGCCTCGCAAATTTGTACCTGTTGCTTCTTTTTTTTTCTCTCAAGTGGAGCCCATTTTATGAGCTACAGACGGGGCAACCTATTACACCTGTTGTTCCCTACATTAACGATAAAATTATTTTGTTTGAATAAAAAAATTCTCCACTTGGTTAGTGGAGAAATGCAAATGGCTAGCGGAAAAGTGCACATGGCATGTCCGTCACGTAGAGCCGAACTGGGAGGTACAAAACAATTAGGGCACATATGCAGGCGAAGCTGTAGTAGAGGGACCTCTGGAAGCTGAAAAAAGGGGAAGGAGATAAGTAGGAGATGTAAGGTATACTCTGGTGAATGGGCAGCAAAACTGTCTTAGTCGCCCCATCTCGCCGTAATTCGCGGCAATTTAGCGAAATTCCACGCAATTCTCCCAATTTCGCCGCCCCTACAAGTCATATCCCATGGCCTTGTTGTAGTGGCAGGCCAGAAACGCCCCGCAGAGGAAGCCCCCAATGTGGCCAAAGAAATCGACGGTAGGAGAAAAACTAACAAACAAAAAAAATAGCACAAAAACAGAAACATTAAAAATGTAGTAGTTCTTAGCCCTCCTGGACAAATTGGCCCAGGCTAAAAATATTTCGAGGATGGAAAATCCAATGAGCCCGAATCCACTTGTTGATGCTCCTACAGCTAGCTGACACGGATTGCAGATCGTCGTTAATACATTTCCAACGACCCCTGACAGAAAATAAAGGAAAATAAAACTCCCCTTCTTGTATTTGCCCTCTATCACTAGGCCTAAGTTCAGCATGCACATAATGTTAATTATTAAGTGCCACCAATTTGCATGCAGGAAAATTGGGAAGAGAAGTCTCCAGATTTCTCCTTGCCTGCGTGGGGTGTATATGTTTGTGGGGGGGATGATGTGCCACAAAATGAGAAAATAGGCTGCGAAACGGGTGCATACTCCTCTAAACATTAGCAGTGCATATCTAGGTGGGTCCTTTTGATGACCCCTTTTTCCTGCATGGGAAGCGTACTTGACGGCGGGGCCATACGTGGCGCCCAAGAACATCAACACCTGCACGCTGGGCGCCGTTAAGTTTTCGCTTAAAAGGCAACTCAAAATGTAAATGACAATTTGGGCGAAGCTAATCCACACGATGATTCTGCGGGGCGGAGAAACAACGCGAAGCGGTCATCAGCACGAACTACTTCATCAGACCAGGAAGGGGATTCCCCTGTGTGTGGTGCCCCTATGTGTGCCGCCCCCGTGTAGGGTGCTCCCCTTCAGAGCACCCCGCACGAGACGCAGCTACCTCCTCAGGGACATGTCCGGAAAGAGCATGTCGTAGAACGTGCCCCCCTTGGGGCTTCCCTCCATCAGGGGCAAATCTTCACTCGCCCCATGGGCGTTCCCCTCCGCCTGTAAATCTCGGCGGGACATTCTTTATTGGCACATGTAAAAACCAATGTTTAGCCAAATGGAGACATGAAAAAAAGCAGGCATTCCTGTAGCAAGCCCTGCGCGGCTGTTTTGCTTTTTCCTAACAATGTTCCCCCTTATTCGTGGGTACAACGATGTGAGGTAGTCTACACTGAAAGGCATGTATCCGGGTGTACACACCTCTACAACAGGGATGAAGAGACGAGAGGAAATGGATGCACGTTTGTCTCGAACGACACATGCTCTGGAAAAAAAAAGTCTAATTCGTTTACGTCACTTCCCCGTTGTGAATGGATGAATTAGACCCACGTGAACAAAGTTATTTTATCTTTCACATTTCTGTGTGTTCCCCTTGAGGAGGCGCGAAGAAAAAAAAAAAATACCCATGTAAATACACCCATTCTATTGTGCTGTTAGCCTACCCGAATGTTAAGTGGATGACATTCCTCCGTTGATTGTGGCAACACGTTAAGACGTCCTCCTTCACTTTACTTCACTTCCTTTTTTTTTATTTTTTTCCTTTATTGCTTCCCCAAGGGAGAAACAATATCAAACGAAAGTAAGGAGAGGCACTATCCAAGGGAAGACGACACACATGGGGAGGCTGCCGAATTAAAAACCAAAGGGACCATTTTTTGTTTTTTTTTTCTTTTTTTTTCTACACATTCTTATTTGCGTAGCCAAGTGGTGGATGTTCAATTGCTCAATGTGACGGCAAATTTACCTTTTATCATCCCGTGTGTGACTGGAAAAAAGGGTATAACCGAAAGAAGGGTGCCACTATTAAAGGGCGTACTAACCCCTTTGCCGTTTCTCCTTCAAGGGGCATCTGTTTAGCCTCCTTTACCCGGGTGGCACACCTGAAAGATGTTCCCACTGGGGTCATTCTCACTCACTATGTTGCTTTTAAAAGGCAGAAAGAGTGAAAAGAATTGTCAATTGGCTTTACTTTCTGGGCCCTATTATCAGCATGTACACCCCCACGGGGAACAGCGCTGCACAGGGGGAATCAAGCAGGGGCACAGAATTTGTGCTTCGATCCTAACGTGGGGTCATGTGTCAACAGGAAAGTGTACACAAGATGCCAAGTTCACACAGATGGTGACTTAAATCGCCAGTAGCAAACAATTTCGAGGAAAGAAAAAAATTTCCAAAATTTGTTCAGGTTAATGTGAAGAAACACAAAATGCGGTGTTTGTTTCGCTTCAGTTAATATGCTGTATACAACATATCCCTTTTTCACTGACGCCACTTAAGCGCAGTTTTTTTTTTTCTTTACTACCCTTAAGTTCTTGTGTCACTCACGCCGCTTCACTCTTCACCTCTTCGCCACGCCAGTTTGCCATCTCCCCTCTCTGTGAGCATCGCATCTGAGATCCGAAGTGTAAAGCGAGAACACCAGCAAAAAAAAAAAAGGTGATTGTAATTGGCTTCCTACCTCAAACCGGGGATAACACGAACCGACACATTTTGATCATGCAAGCAGCGTCGGTAACGAGAGCGCCGTGGCAGCGCCAGTTGCTATGCGCGCCACGAATGTGTCATTTTGTAAAGCACATCTGTGGCTAGGCCACACATTAGGAAACTCCCGTACGCGTTATCATATCTCACTGTGCATTGTCAACCCACCACGTATAGGATTACGTTTAAGTCCACTGGCGTGAACACGACGCATGCGCATCTTCACCCGAAGGGGCAGTTGGGTAGCTTCTACAATAATGTGAGGGGATGTATACAAGGCGCATACGCACATAAACATGGCACATATATATGCATACATGATAAAAAAAAAAAAAAAAAAAAAAAAGCCCAAAGGGACTTTCCCCCAAAAGGTATGCAAACCGTTCTGACGCGCAGCTGTAGTGTAATTTTTTTTTTTTTTTTTTTTTTTTTTAAAAACATACGCTCATACCTAACCTGCAAATTTCTTTTCTTTTTTTTTTTTCTTTTAACAAACGAGTGAACAATGTAATTTGAACGAGTAAGCATTCTTAGAATTTACGTCACTCTCGGTCAGCTTCGATGATCCTTGATCATTTTCACGCCGCGCTTAAACTACCTATTGTGACGAGTTATTGCTTCCCCCCCCATCGCACACGTTCGTATCTTAGCCTGCTTATGCGAACTGAGAAAATATTTTTTGTAAGCACATATACACGCATAGGCGAATTGCTGCAACCCTCCCTCCACTCAATCGTGTACTGCGCTGCTAACCACTGTGCGTAGCTAAAGGGGAAAGTGGGCCTCAATTGCTTTTAAGCCGCGTCAGATTATTCTTCGCCTACTTGAACACAATTCGATACACAGCCTCACACCGCGCTGTTACCTTTTCACCCTTGTCATATCAAGTCGATCTCATTTTTTTTTTTTTTTTTTTTTTTTCTCCTTCATAAACGTAACGGAAGAGTGCATCCCTTCAGAGAGCTGCCCTGCTCATTTCCCCCCGCCTACACCCCTTTACACAAATTTGGCGCCTAAGATGAGGAACAAATTGTTATCCCTGCTCCTATTGTTAATCCCCCTTGTTCTTCGCAACTATGCACGTGCGCATGGAGATCTGTTTAATGAGCACATCACGACAATACACGATGGACAGCTGAACAATTTTATTACGAAGAATGACGTCGTGTTGGTCATGTTTTTCGCTCCATGGTAATGATATGCCCCCCTCTATGGACCAAGTGGCACTGAACCGGGACCGAATCGGAACCGAAGCTGGTCTAAGCGGTATTCACCGCTGTATCTACCTCCGATACTGCTTCCACCGCTCATGCAATTCTCTCCCCTTCCAAGGTGCGGACACTGCAAAAGACTCATCCCGGAGTACAATGAAGCGGCGAATCTGCTGGCGGAGAAGAAGAGCGAAATAAAGCTAGCCAGTGTAGACGCCACCACGGAGAACGCCCTAGCGCAAGAGTATGGAATCACAGGATACCCAACCATGATCATGTTTAATAAGAAGAACCGAGTGAACTACGGAGGAGGAAGAACCGCTCAGTCAATCGTAGACTGGCTGCAACAAATGACCGGTCCAGTGTTCACGGAAATTACCACCAACATAGAGGACGTTCTGAAGGAGAAAAACATAGCAGTCGCATTCTACCTGGAATATACTTCTGAAGATAACGAGCTATACAAAAGTTTCAACGAAGTTGGAGACAAAAATCGAGAAATCGCAAAATTTTTTGTAAAAAAAAATGAAAAACATAATAAAATCTCATGCTACAGAAAGGATGAGAAGAAAGTAGATTACGACGAGAAGGTACCTCTAAGCGAGTTCGTATCCACCGAATCCTTCCCACTGTTTGGAGAAATAAATACCGAAAATTATCGTTTCTATGCAGAGAGTCCCAAAGAATTGGTATGGGTCTGTGCAACAACAGAACAGTACAATGAAATAAAAGAAGAAGTGCGACTCGCAGCATCTGAATTGAGAAAAAAAACACACTTTGTCCTCCTAAACATCCCTGAATATGCCGATCATGCTAGAGCGTCCTTAGGATTAAATGAATTCCCAGGATTAGCTTACCAATCTAGTGAAGGACGATACTTACTGCCCAATGCGAAAGAGTCCCTACATAATCACAAAGCCATTGTAACTTTCTTTAAAGAAGTAGAAGAGGGCAAAGTTGAAAAATCCCTCAAGTCAGAACCCATTCCTGAGGAGGATGATAATGCTTCTCCTGTTAAGGTCGTCGTCGGAAATTCCTTCATTGATGTCGTCCTTAAAAGTGGAAAGGATGTCCTCATTGAAATCTACGCTCCCTGGTGCGGTCATTGCAAAAAGTTAGAACCCATATATGAAGACCTCGGTAGGAAATTAAAAAAATATGATTCCATAATTGTTGCCAAAATGGATGGCACGCTGAACGAAACACCAATTAAAGATTTTGAGTGGTCAGGATTTCCAACCATCTTTTTTGTAAAGGCGGGTTCAAAAATCCCACTGCCTTACGAGGGGGAAAGATCATTAAAGGGCTTTGTCGATTTCCTAAATAAGCATGCCTCTAACACGCCCATCTCAGTGGAGGGCGTCCCAGATCTTGAGGATCCCACTGCGGAGGAGTTATAAAAGAAAATACGCAGCTCCTCTCACTGGGGTCAACTTTTTACTTCCCACGTGGAGAGCTTCTCTATGGATTGACCCCCACAAAAGATATTGAAAAATCTGTACACGACACCTTTGTATATGAACAGGACGAAAGTTCGGTGAAACATTGTTATAGGGTGTACACAATCCTATAGTCTAGCTGGAAAAAGGAAAAAAAAAAAAAAAAAAAAAAGCACGACGGGTAACAAGCAACAATATGTATGCGTTAAGCGAACGAAACATTACAAAGTCGCAGTACCAGAGAGAGTAGGCACACCCCTCCCAAATGCTGAATCAGGCGGAACCGCATTCATCCTGCCCATGTGCTTATATATAAAAGAGATCAACAGAATAAACCAATGAACACGATATCGCTCACCCAAAATGCAAGTTCAAAATCCACGTTGTGGGAATCAATAGAGGGAAACACCACACCTGTGATATCTTCGCAAGTGAACATGCCAATTGTTACGTTTTACAATACCGGGTCGCTCACCGAACGTGCATTCCTTTTGAGCACCGCTAATTTGGTGCTTTTTATGAAAAATGTTTTCTTTTTTCCTTTTTTTTCTTTTTTCACCCTGCGTAAAAATGTATTACCCCCCCATGTGATATGCCTACGTATTGCCGCGTTGACCATTGATCACCTTGTAAACTCCACTCGGATTACCCGCAGATCCTCTGTAGGCTGTACCTATAACTACTATTACCTACGGTGCGTGCATGCACCGTTTTCTCCACTTTATGCCTTTCCTTTTTAAACTCCCACAACGTAAAGATGTGGTGACAGATACGTGCACGTATTCACAGTATATACACTATAGAAATATAAATAAATAATTCATGGTGGGTTTTAAAAGGGTAAGTAAAGTTAGCATAAAGTTGACATATAATGTTGGCATAAAATTGGCCGTTTCTTCCCCCGCGGCGGTAATCGGAGTGGCGCTTCGGGAGGACGTAGCCCCAAGTAGCGTTTACTAACTAATCGAGGGGATATCCACAGATACGTCCTCGCACTGCTACGCAGCCCTACTCGGGGCTGCGCCCGCATAGGCTGATTTCCTGCCTGATGCGAGCCACATGGACCGCACCGCATAAGCACACCCCGCAAGCCGGCACAATGAAAAAGGGGGCGACAAGGCTGAACGGGGGAAGCCTCTAATGGGAAAGCGCTAACAGGGAAAGCGCTAACAGGGAAAGCGCTAACAGAAAAATGGATAGTAGCAAAACCACTAACAGAAGAACCACTAACAACGAAGGCGCTGATAGCAAAACCGTTTCCCCGTAGCCGCACTTCACCCGATGTACCCCTTGCACTTCTTCGAATTGCACATGCACTTGATGTTCTTGTAGTTAATGCCGTAGTGATACTTGAGGGGCTCATCCGGCTTGATGTCCTTGGAGGCAAAGATGCCGACGGAGGGGTAATTGTCGCCGCGCCATATGGTAATCACGTTCACATTCGGCTCGCACGAGTGGTTTAAAAACCGAGCTACGTTCGAAATGAAGAGCGCGTCAATGCACGGGATCTTCCAGTCGTCATTATAAGTCTCATCCACCTCTGCCGTCTCGATGAAGTAATTGAAATACCCTTTCTTGTCGTATTCGTGCTCTCTAGAAATCATTTCTTTCCTGGTGGTTATTTCTCCAACGTAATGCATAATTAGAGAATTCGCTTTTATGTAAGAGGAGGAAACGATGTCCCATCCGATGTCGCGCGTTTTGACCACCTTCACAGGGTAGTGTAATCCCTCAGGAAATTGATTGGTGCATTTTAAAGGGTCACACAGACAGTTCCCCGAGCAGGCAGCCAGCACATTAAAGTCGTTAATGTCGTAGCTCTTATTTCCATCGCAGTAAATTTTGTTCGTTCGTTTATGCCGCAACGCTTTGCAATACCCGTTGATATATATTTCATCAAATTCCTTTTTGCTATAATTCTGTGGTGCGCACCCTGAACAGAGTGGCAACAGATTGTATGGAGGCAGTCTGGAAAAGAAGAGGGTCTTACTGACATAGGTAAAATTCATGGGGGGGAGGGAATCATCCACTGAGTTCTCTACTGGAATTTTAAATCTTTCCCTTCCAGCTGACAGATCTTCATATGGATTCCATGTATCCTCGAATGGCCTCTTCAATTCGATATGCGCTGCTATCGCTTCTTTGCTTTTGATTGGGATGAACAGATGGGCTGGCCTCTTTGCCATTTCGCAGTTTATTGGGATCTCCGTCTTACGGATGGATATTTCCATATTTTTTAAATTTTTCGTTCTAATTCGTTGGTTCTCATTAATCTCCTTTTGGAAGTTTAGCGTCTCTAGGACCAGCACCAGTGGGAGGTACTTCCCGCGACACCAGAAGGGGAACGTGTCTGAGCCTCCTGTCCCAGTTGGGGGGGCAAGGGTGCCACCCCCCATGGGGGCGTTCCTCGGGTGACCGTCCACTTCGTATGTAGTCTGCCCCGATTCGCCCCCCTCGGGGGAAGCTGACCGTCGAAGGGTCTCCTCCTCACGCAGCTTCCGCTTGCACGCCTCGTACATGCGCACATCGCCACGGACCCACTGGCAAGCCAGCTTCTCCTTGATGCACCTGCTCCGAATGAACCTGTAGATGTGATTAAAATTCATGAAGGTAGTCGATTTGTAATTCTTCAGATATGGGATAGTCAAAGTCATAATCATTTCGCTATTCAAGAAGACGTTAATCGAGACGGAGTTCTTTTCAATTAGGTACTTCTTCCTCTCGCACTGATTTTCATAAAAAGAGCACTTCCGTGGGATAAAGCACTTGTCCACATACAGCCTCTTAAAAACATACAGGATGTCCCTCTTATACTCCGATGTAGAATAATCATTGCAGGTGAAAGCATTCACAATCTTGTATATCCCATCGTACCGAATGCCATAGTTGGGACTGTACTTGGTCTTCAAATTATTGTGCCGAAAGATTCGTATCGGCATTTGCAGCAGGTACGAGTTGTACAGTGCATTCGCATAGCACTTCCTCAGGCTTGAAATTTTATTGCTCAGAAAGGAGAGTAAATATCTCAGCACAAAGAAGTTCCCATTATCCGTCAGCACTTCATTTTTCGAATTCAAAATTACCGACGAGACGATGTGCTCGTTCTTATTAATCGGATGCAGAAACAGATTATAGGACGTGTACTTACAGAGGAAGAATAGCGATATGTGGTAGTTGTGTGAAAAATGGGTATTCACCTTGATATCTAGGATGTTAAAATTGTTATTGTATATCAAGTTAACTGAAAGCATATACTTCTTTTCCTTCTCCGACATTTCGTTGTTGTTACGTTTGTAAATCCCCGTTGCGTCCCCCTCTAGAAGTCCGGCCTGCTTACCTCCGCTCACTTTCTCATCTTTGTTAGCACCAACATCGTGATTTCCACTTATCTTATTGTTCACAGAGGAGCTATAGCCGTTTGGTCCGCCTCCCCTGCCTGCTCTGCGTGCCCCGATTGGACCGCTTTCCCCGTTTGATCCGCTTGGCCCGTTTCCCCCTATACCGATCCCATTGCTGCTCCCTTCAGGAAGCCGACCGTCATTTCCCGCGCAGTTATCCACCCTTCGAGAAGGACCTCCAGCAGTAGCGGCGGAGGCACCAGCACCTCCTCTCATCAACATCATTTTCTCCTGGTTCTTCTTCCTATTCAACTTAGCATTCTCCATTATCATTTTGTAATTATTCTTTATCCTCTCCAACAGCATCACGTTCACATTTTCCAGCTCACTAACATCCTCCCCATATTCTGTGTACTCACCAGAGTCTGAATCTTCTTCCTTAAAATGGTATTCACGTCCCCTGGTTCCTCTATCCTCCGTCTTCCTCTTTGTCTTCCTTGGAGTGATACGTCCTCTTTTCCTTCGTCTATTTTTCATAAGGGACAGATTATTGTTACAGAAAAATTTTTTCCTTCCTCTTTTGATTGGCACATTGGACGAGCCGCTTTGTTTGCAGGGCCTCCCCAGCTTGTTATTCTTTATTGCCTTTTCCTCCTTGATATTTCTGTTTCGCAGCATCAGTCTCTTTTGGGACTCTCCCGTTGATTCGATGCCTCCTGCTGCTTCCATGCATCCCTCTGCTTCGATGCACCCCCTTGTGATCGATTCGTTGTATTTGTTTGTTAAGTGCTTCCTGTTCCCGTCTGTTGTCACGTGTTCCTCCTTCACCCCTTGCTCGCTTTTTATTACCACTCTTCCAGCTTCGGCGCCCCCATCAACGGGGATCACCAGGGAGCTGTAGCTTTCCCCTTCAGTCGCCTCTTCTTCTTCCTCT
The DNA here is from genome assembly GCF_000524495.1 of Plasmodium inui San Antonio 1. Taxonomy (NCBI): domain Eukaryota; phylum Apicomplexa; class Aconoidasida; order Haemosporida; family Plasmodiidae; genus Plasmodium; species Plasmodium inui. The sequence continues at coordinate 874,177 of NW_008481843.1, read as the reverse complement.
TCATCTTTTATGCGGGCCACTACGGTGGCCGCCTCTTCACATTTGGGGCTCTCCGCAGACTCCAGCATGCCAGGTATTTCTTTCTTCACCTGGCATAGGGGCAACGTCGCGTGGCTGGACTCACTTCCCACTTGGTGCGTCTCCCCATATGCTCGTAAAGCGACATTTCCGCAATGCACGTCCTGATTCCCCTTGGCGCCCTCCCCCACATCAGCTTCGCGTCCCCTCTGTTTCTTACTCGCACAGTCAGACGCCTCATCTTTGCTGCCCCCCATCAGCATCTTCCTCTTGCGCCCCTTCTGCGCGGTTAGGGGGTCGTCACCCACCTCGTTTACCCCCGCTTCATTCACTTGTCCTACTTCTTCCACGTCTTTCACTTCTGCCACGTCTTTCACTTTTTCCACTTTTTCCACTTTTTCCACTTCTTCCCCGCATAGCTCCGCCTCCCGCTTGGTAGCTTCATTGATCAGGACCCTCCGATCGATCTGCTTCGAGTCGGCTCTCCTGTCAGTGACTTGACTTTCTTGCGGAAAATGTTGCGAAGCGCACGGGGCATCCTTCTCTACCTTGCACGTTACAGGGGCGGCATCCTTGCAGAGATGCAGGTAATCCTTCGAGGAATCCTTCTGTATCGCACTGAACTGCTCTGGAGGAATCTCCGCGTTGGATCCCCCCCGAGAGATTCTCCCCTTCTTATTCTCATTCCCTGTCACAAGTGGGACATTCCCCCCTTTTTCCACCTTAAGGAGGTCTTTCTTTTGTGAATCCACAGCCACAAGTTTCCCAGGGGAGTCCTTCTCATCATTGGAGTGATTGGAATAAAGGTAAGATCTGAATTTGTACATAGAGCTGATCTTCCTGTTATCCTTCTCCGGCAAAATGTTATCATCATAGCTTTTATTGTGTTGCACATTTTTCTTCGCAAATTTCACATTATGAATATTAAAATAATTCAAATTAATAAAATCATCGATGGGAATCTTATTCCGATTCAGATGTTTGCAGTAAGTGTTGTACATGTTAAGGATTATCGAGTGAGTATCGATTAGGTTGTCCTTAATGCGACAGTTTGGAATGACCTTCTCATCAATGTACACAGTTTTGTCCTGAATCTGGTAATACAATCTTAAATTTTTAAACAAGCAGTAGGTATACATAAATTTCAGGGGGCCCTTAAGTATAGTGATGTCATAGGAAAACAGATTGTACAACATGAACTGTTCCATTAGAGAATCTTTGTTGGAAATGATGTCATCGAAATTGAATCTCTTCATGTTTATTTCTTTCACGTTGTTTAGGAGAGTTAAACTTTCTTCGCTTGTTAAAATTTTCTTCATCACTTTGTTTTGGCTCTTTGGGTCACTTCCTCCTTCGTTACCGTGGTTATCGCTTCTTTCATTGGTGGGGTGAGCTCCACTGGAGGAGGATCCTCCTGCCCCAGATGACCCATCACCCTTACCACTGCTGCTGCCTACATGGCCGATGGTTCCTCTCCCCCAATTGGCACGCTCGTCCAGGATGATAATTTTTTTTCGGAAATCCTTTTTCGATAAGTTCAGAGACATGGAACTTTGCCTACTTGAGCGCGCATCGTCCTTTTCCCCCTCCTTGACGCCTTCCACTTGGTCTACCTCGTCGTAGTCCTCCTCTTCATCATCGTCATCCATTTTTAAAAAAAAATGTTTGCTGATTTTGATATTAGAAAATTTGTTACTTATATCGTGTATAACTCCGCTACCAGACGCAGCCCTGCTGTCGCCGTTGTTGTTATAGTATCGCTCGTCCTTTAGGTAATTCTTCTTCTCATTTTTTAACTTTCCGTTTCTTGCGTGTGTTGTCTCATACTTGAATCGGCTACTTGCGGAGTTCCCTTTCAGGGTGCACTTGGACTTCTTCTTTCGTATGATTTTTTTCTTCGTTTTTACCTTCCCCTTGCGCATCTTCCGGCTCTTCCTTGCGCCTGCCTTGATCATTAGGTTTTTTCCAAACTGGCCGCCGCCATTGACGTTACTGTCGCCGCCGCTGTTGGCTCCGCTGTGCTGGCCGGTGTTGGCTCGGCTGTTACCATTACTGTTACCATTGCTGTTACCGTTCTTGTTACCAGTGCTGTTACCATTGATGTTACCATTGCTGTTACCATTGCTGTTACCATTGATGTTACCATTGCTGTACTCTTTCACGTTGCACCCCACGGGGACAAACCGTAAGGCACCTTCATCCTCCATCTTTGCACTGCTTGCAGTCTGCTCCCGTTTCCCCTTTCTCCTCCCCACTTTGCTCATCCCTATGTCAGCCTCGGGATTGAACACACTGGGGTTATTCCCGAGGGACACAACCACTTCTTCCTTTTTTTCATCGTTGCCGCTCTTGAGATTCGTTTCCCCGCTAATAAATTTGCCTTTTCCCTTTTTTTGCAACTTCACTACCTCCGCGCTTTGCACTCGGAACTGCGGGCGCTCCTTGGGGGGGAAACCCATGCAGTTAGGGGTATGGCCGACGCCGCTAACGACAACTGCGGAGGTCTCGCCCTCCACGGGGCGATCGCCGCTGCCACTGCTGCCGTTGCAGTGATCTCCTTTAAGGCTTTGGATAAACAACTGGCCCAAATTCTCATCCGGTACTTCACTATCCATGCATAACCCCTCCACAGGAGCTTCGCAATTATGGCGGTTCGACTCCTTTGCGCATTTGTCTCTGTCTACCACTTCATTGCACAGGCTGTGTTTTTCTCCCCCCACGGCGCCTCTCTCACCTGTTAGCCTTCTCCCCTCGGCCCCTTTTTTTTCTTCATCAAGATTGTTCACAGCGTCCTCGCTACCCTCGACGTAATATACCTCCTGCCCGCTGTCCAGGTTAATTACTCCTTCATTTTTACTTCCATTAAGTTGTCCGCCAACTTGGATAGGCTTCGATGCGTCCATGGAATCCTCGACAGGGTTGCAACCAACGTCGCAGCTGTCGTCAAAGTGGGGGCCCAAGCCGTCGCCAGGGCCGTTGTCGGAGGTGTTCTCGTAACTCTGGGCGACGCCGTTACCGAGCCCGTTTTTGACGGCATTATCCAATCCGCCGCTGAAAGCACTGCCGGTATGATTGTTGCCACCGTCGCTTCGCTTTTGACTTCCTTCCCTTTGTCCGCCACCACCAAGATTATTCCTTCTGCTGTTCTTCTCTTTCATTTTTCCTTTTTGGAAATTTCTGGATAGTGGCTTCGTCAGTATGTTTTATGAATGTAGTATACGTTTACGTAACATTTTTTTTTTTTTTCAATACAGTTCGATTCAGGATAATCCTGCTGGGGGCTCTATCGAATAGCGAGTGGTCGCCTTGGGGAAGCCGGGGATACGTGGAAAAACGGCGTGGGGAAAAAAAAAAAATTAGGGGAAAAAAAATGCACGTCGAAAAACTGACCTGAGCCAGAAAAAGAACAGATTGGCTTGCGCACTATAGAGGCCCATATGTATGCTTTACGCCTACATAGAAGCAACGAGCACTCGCATATACGTCTGTAGATACAATATGTAATATTAGCAAATGCTCGTCATGCCATAGTCTTTTTTCCGCTTTCACTTTTGTAGGCCATTTCTTGCCCCCCCGCTTGCCGCCCTTCCGCCGGTCCTCCAAGCGAGCCTATACAGCACCGAACGCGTTTACGGGTATATGCCGATTTGCCTATTTGCGCATTTCCGCAATTGCACAGAAGTATATCCGCGCCCCCCGTGTCGCCTATGGTAGCAAACGAAAAAATCACTCGCTGCGGGTCGAAAAGACCATCTGTTGGTCAACTTCCTAGATAGAAAAAGAAATAAAATGATATGAAAATGAAATGGGGTAAAATGGAATAAAATGAAATAAAACACGGAAGAGCGGAATGGAAAGTGAAACAGGCGATAATCGCAAAATTAGCAAGGATGCTCATCCTCATATGTACATTTGGTAATATGCCAATTTGCCATTTGCTCTTTCGCATAACTAGCATGCAGACGATTGGCATGATTGTGCCAAATTTCCGGCGTGCGACGAAAAATACGCCTATTCATTTTGCTCGTTGGCTCGCGCAAAATTTTAAAAGAGAGCCCTCAAAAAGGCAAGGAACAATATGATGACCATAGCGGCGATGATCAAATCATACGAATTGCAACAATGCTTCGTTAGAGCGATCAAAACGGAGGCCCTCACGCCATGACTGATCGGTTGGTTGATTTGTTGGTTGCCATTTCCGTTCCAGTCAATAATATCTGCTAAAGGGAATTCGCGTGAATAGTGTTTTTTTTTTTTTTTAATAGTTTTCCCCCATCATTTTCGCTAAGCGTAGCTTGCTCCTTTCGTATTGGTTCTTTTTTTTTTTTTTTGCTTAAAACGTATAATCAGATCTGTCATTTATAGATTAAATCCTATCCGTGAACAAAAAAAAAGAGAAATAAGTCTTATAATTTTTACATTTCCTAGCCAAGTGCTAAATAAATGGACAGACAATAGAAGAGATGTGTTTTCTCTTTTGCCATCCAACCGAGTGCCACCTGAGTTTTATGAGTAATAGTAATGGTGGTCATCTCATGGATTGTTTGAGGAACGGAAAAAAAAAGTCCAATTTTGTTTAACCGTTTTTCCCGGATTGGTGTATACACATGCATGGGAAGCACACTGACACATGTGAACATTTTAACATTTTCCTCTTTACTAGGATGCACGATTACCGACCGATATGTTTGGACTTGCCAACCTGGGAGGGCACTCTAACGAAAGAGCCACTTTTTCCCTGTCTCGAAAAATTTGCCTAAAAAGGATTCAACGTATTATACGGACAACGCGTTTTGCCAATTTCTAATTCGATCGGTTTATCCGCACAGGGGGTTCGGTGTCAATGGCGCTCAGTCTTTCAAATTGCGCCCCACACACATTTCTCTATGGAAAACTTATTCCAGTTAGGGGCATTTTTTTGTCATCTTGGCTTTCACGTAATTGTTTTTTTCCTAATCGATTAAGTGACAGTTAGGAAGGAGAACACGGCGTACAGATGTACACATGTGCATCGCCTGATGTGTGACCCTCCATTTTGGAAGTGTGAAGTATGTTCCGCTGTACACCTAGTTGAATTGGCTAGCCAGAGAAATAAAAAGAAAAAAAAAACAATCCAACTAGCCAAAATCGAAAAGGAAAATTTAAGCCTTTCTCTACTTCGCACATTTTGTACTCCTTTCTTTTTTCTGATAAATTAGATTATCCATTCGGCTTCCCCCCCTTTTTGCTTCGCTAAAGCTCTTACAAGTGAGCTTTCTTTTTTGCCTAATCGTCTTTTGTCACCATCGAAAGAGGGTTACCCTTTGGAAAAAAAATATAAACCGGTCAGGTGAAAATGCCTTCCCTCTGTTCTGTCTGCTCATTATTACGTTACTACGTTATTGGGTTGTTCGTTATTCCATTATTACAGGCTTATGCTTTTCCATTTTCACTTTTTCGCTTGCGGATGAGCACCCGAGCGTGTCTTCCTTTCCTCCTACCACGTCTTAATCATTCCAGGGGAGACCATTCAGTAATGTCAAAAGATGGGGACAACGGATGCGAGGCACAAAGGGGGGGAGAATCCTTCCGTTCCATCTTTCGTGCAAATAAATACCCCCTCAGAGAGACTTCCTCCCCGTAGACACTTGGGCTTCGCAATTACAGTTCACACAAAATGGAATATCTGCCCCACCGCTATTTGGCCAGTCATAAGGCAACGATACCGTTTGGGAGGCCCCACGTGAAGTTGTTTTAATACGTGGCACACGTTCTTGATTGGGCTTTCCATTTGAGTAAGCTGTTGGTGCACGGTTTCACGTCAACACGCGCAGCTGCCTGGGGTTTCCATTCCTTGTAGTCCATATCGGAATGAATGAACGAACACTCGTTCGCATATCAAGGGACCCTCATGTGCTTGCTAATTATGAAAAGAAAAGGGGGCATGTGTTGCCAATTTCGATATTTTAAAAAAAGGACGCACAACCGCTGTTCGCGCTTTACCCCAGTAGAGGTTCACGCCTTAGCGACTTTTAAAAATTATAAAATTTCAAGTTAAGAAAAAGGTTCTTCCATATGAAGTGCTCTACATGCACACGCACGAATTCTTTGCCGGAAAAGGCGGCATTCCTTGACAGACCCACTTTTGTCCACTGGGATGCACACTCTTGCAACTACTGGGATGATGTTTGTCTTTTTCACGGAACATTCCTTGAGAAGTCACCCTTATTGGCAATCTCATTAGCAGTCATGGCAGGGCAAAGCGCAGAGAATATAACTCCGTCGTCCCCCCTCCAAATTAAAATCTGCCTTGCGTTCCCGAAATGTGCCTTTCGGAGGTATCCTCATAATTGCTATCCAAAGTATACGGAGAAGGGTTGAGCCGTATTGTATTGCCAAATGGGCGACTTCCACCACAATGTAACTCTCACCGCTGAATCATGCTTCTCTATTTTCGTTCCCTCAAATGACGCTCAAGTATGTTTCTTTAAAAATCACAAAGTACAATGACAACTCCGTTCTTTTTTTGTACGAAAAGACCTATGCAAAATGCTCCTTTTTTTTTTTTTTCTGCACTCCATGTGTAGACCACTTTTCTTCATGTGTGCAAATAGGTGACATTGACCCTTTGCGAGGGGCTACTTTGCATTCGCACATTTGAACTTAAATTTTTTCCTTTTTTTTTCTTTTTTTCGTCTTTCCCTTCCTAAGACTCAAATTTGACTTCTTAGAGGGATGCCCGATTTTTTCTTTTTTTTTTTTACACTTCCTACAAAACAACATGCTGCGTGGACATATCCTCCCTCGATCACTACCGCCCCATGTGCAAATGTATCTCTACTAAAGGAGTCTATACGAACACGTACACATTGTGTGGAGACTCATTGGCCCACTTCGCCTTTTTAAGCCCCGAAACTCCCCCCTCCCCTTCCCCCTCAAATGGACACCACATGGATCGGAATAGCCATCTCCTTTGTTGGCTCTTTCCTCGGGGCACTGGGAGACAAATTAGTCCATGACAGCTATAGCAAAGAGGACGCGAAAAAAAAACACATGTCCCAAATGACCATGTGGTTGTCTGGAACGTTACTCAGCGTAGTCGTAGACCCAATACTCACCGTCTGTTCCTTGTATTTCACCTCCGCTGCATTGGTTGCACCTTTTGCAGGAGTACACATTTTGTGGAATTTAATCATTACAAACATTTCGTTGAAAATCAGAACAAAGTTGCATCAGTACATGGGATCCTTTTTCCTAATTTGTGGCATCGCCTTAATCATAATTTTTTCGGAAAAGAAAGTTGACATACATAGTATGAACGATGTGGCTAGGTTGTACAGTCAGACAAAGGTTATTATTTATCTTATCCTCACCTTCACAATCATTGTTACTCTGCTAATCGTTTGTTTGCTTCCTTTTCTCTTTAGAGATATAAAAAAGGTTTCTTTTAAAGGTGAGAAACTTTTATACATAAACAAATTTGTTGCAAACACATGCACAGATTCATGTGAAATCTCGCTTTTTAAAAAAATGGATACTCGTGCGAAACCGTCGGGAAGGGGAACTTCCTTTAAAACTGGCAAGAGGGGGCATCCTGAGAGGGACCCTTTCGAGCGCCCTTTAAAGCACCCTTTGGAATACCCCTTGAAACACCCCTTGAAGGGAACAGATGATCCCCTAGCCTCCATCAGAAGTTCCGATAAAGGCAACACCCGTGGGGATAGTCTCATCACGAATGGACAACAAAGGAGTAGTCCCACTAGGAAGGAAACATCTGTGGATATATCAAACGAAGGAGACAACTCTGCACCTCGCTCCAACGATGGGATAATTCCTTCCAGTCAGGCGGAAAAATTCAGAGTGAAGAGACATCCCAAAGTGGGGGAAAAGACAATCAATGTTGGTCGAAGAAACGCACTGATTAATTACAGACCCGGTGACTCCATACCACGTCTACCTCCCAATAATACATTTGCTAAGCATCGAACTGAGAAGATTAGAAAGATCAATTTCAAGTCAAGTAACAGAGAGAGAAAAAGACACCCACCTCAATTTCGCAGAAGCAATCGCTCATGGGATGCGCGAAAAGGAGAAGTTCAGCAAACCCTCCAGGGAAAATTTCCCCCCGTTCATCGAGGAAACTCAGATATGCTACATACAGAATGGCCCAAGCGAGTGGAATCACGATACGATCTCTACTGCAGTGAAACAGCCATCCACCCGAGTGACAAAAATGAAAATAAGCTAACTTACCAAAGCGAAGACCACATCAACAGCGGAAGCCACACAACGAGCTGCTCCAACTTAGAACCGATTATAGAACCCACACAAGATGACAGTGCAGAATCTACATCTACCCAGAAAAGGAAAAGAAAAAAAAAAAGCTTCCTATTATCACCTTACGAAAGTATCAAAATGATAAAAAAATTTCTTCAAAATAAGAGCAGGGGGGGGTTAAAAGTGTGCAGGAAGAAACGAAAAAGTTTCTTCCGTAACATAGATCGGCGTAAACAAACTAATCCTACCGTGGAGGACCCCCCCGAACTGACTCCCCAATCGAGTCACCCCAGTTCGATCGCAGGTAACGAACCCTTCTGTCCAATAGAGGTCCTTAAATGTGCCGATAAAATTGATTCCTGTGAAAATTGGAAAGATGGGGAGCCCTTTTCGCTGATGGTTTATTCTCCCACGCGTGAAAGGGGCAGCCCGGGCAAGGCAAGCATTGGCAGTAGCCCCGCGAGCGCCGGGGGGAGAAGTGACCCAGGCGGCCGAAGCGGTCCAAACGATCCAAACAAGCCCAGCAACCCAAACGACCCAACCGAAAGTAGTAACACCCGTGTACGAAGCGACCCCGTCCAGATGCAGTACCTGGCGATCATCGCGTCCATCTACTCGGCGACGGACAAGCCGAACAGAATCAAGCACCCAGAAATCCTCTACAGAATATGCTGTTGCACATTGTGTGGCATGTCAGGAGGGTTCGTAAATATTTTTTCGGAGCAGATCATAGGAATTTTTTCCAGAGAAAAGCTTCACATGTTTACACACCCCTTCGCCTACGTACTGATCATGCTCACTCTCTTCTGCTTATGCAATCAGTTGTTCTTTCTAAACATCTCGTTGTCTAAATTTAGCGTCACTTCTGTCATTCCGCTAATCATGTCCAATATCGTCTTCTTCAGTAGCCTCACCACTATAATAATGCGCGAGGAAGAATCCGTTATCGAATCCACCAACGCGGTGTGCTTCTCCCTTGGCGTCCTGCTTGTCATTATCGGGATACTATACCTACAGTACAATATAAACCGAGTTCTTTTGCGCTGCTTTAAGCCGAAAAAAGGATGAAGATTGAAGTGCCACCCATGTTCCTCCTCGTGAGTGAATCATTTTTTTTTTTTTGGGGGGATGGGGCACGGAGGAAGGCAATGGATCCACTCAGTTATCCCGTCAAGTAGGCGAGAAAGCGTCTTTTCCTCTTCGCTGTGGGGAAACTGCTCCCCTGTGCTGCGTCACCGCTCGGCACGTCGCCATTCCAGGGTGCTAACGGAGATGTGGAGGCAACAATGCGGAGGCAACAGGTGCAGAGGCAACAAGGGACCCCTTTTATCCATCCAAATTTTTCCATTCTTGCTGCTTCTCGCCCCCTCTTTTCGTAGGCACTTCCGCACGAACTATTCTTACCTTTTCGGCTCTTTCACGAGCGCACGCCAGATCCTCCATTTGTGTTGCTATTTTTTAGGGGTGCCCCAAGCGGGTTGGCATCCCAAAGGGGGAACGCGACAAATACAGTGAATCTCTGTACACTCACCACACGTGCAGAGAATAAATCGAACTAGTCGGTACCTTTCTCGTGCCGCTCTTCCGATGCCCCTAGTCCCGATAAACGTGGAGGGCACAAATGCTGCGACAATCTGAGGTACATTTGGGGAAACCGTCAAAAGGTGCCTCTTTCCCCTCCCGGTTTAAGAAGTACCCTTGAGCATATTTTCTGCAGAAGGGGGACAAGCAGAAGTATCAGCGACGAAATTGTATAGCTGCAGATCACCACTGAGGAACAGTCTCTACTTCCCCAGTCTGTACTTTCTCAGTTACTACTTCCCCAATTTGTACACATAGAATTCACCCTTTAAGAAGAGGCATGCATCCCCCTCTCCAGTGAAGGGGAGATATACTCGCCATATCACCTTTCCATGAAAATGCATCCCAGTGAGGTCCCTGGACGAAAAACCATTTGATCGAGGAAACACCCAGGAGTGAATCATACCCCCCCACACAAAGACACAATAGCGAAACGTCCAACGGCGTAAATCCATACAGGTGGAATATACCTCACAGTTGTGACGGGCCTACCTACGAAATAGATCCGCCTGGTTGGGTTATCTCCCATCCGGTAAAGTCATAGCGCAGGTGTCTATGTGTGCCGAGGAGCAGCACGAGAGGGAATAATTCCTCAGGCGTAATCCAGTCGTGATCCGAACCGCGGTCATAAGAGGAAGCAGAGCAGGGCTCTCCCCTCCCCTGCGCCGCTCCACCCCGGGGGCAGAAAATGAAAGTCGCGGTAACGGCGCTCACTCTTTGCTTCTTCCCAGCAAAAGGCGAAGCACTGGCGAAGTACACCTTCATCGCGAGCCGCCCACGCTTTCCTCTCCCCCCAAGCGGCAGAGAGGGAACAGACACAAACCTGGGAAGGAAAAAAAAAAAAAAAAAAAACCAATATACATAAGTGGAAACGACCTATTCGAATACTTCGCCACGTTAACCAACGAAGAAGACGACATGAATAAAGAAAGAAGAAAAAAAAATAAAAACTACTCCGTCACGTATATCCAAAAATTGCCCAAAAAAAATCTCCTGTTAAAAAGATGGAAGTACGACCTGTATGAAAAGATTAAAGAGAAAATGAAAAGGGACCAAGAGTTAATGAGTACAACTAAGGTGTGTAGACGCAAGTACAAACTGCCGGTTGATTTTTTCAAGCTAGGGGACGAAGTGCGAGGAAAAATTGTGCAGGTAGAGAATCACCTGATTAAGGTAGACATAAACGCCATCAACTTTGCACACCTATACATTAAACGGTATTTTGAAGACAAGGCGCAACTGGGAAAGAAGTATCAGGTGGGAAAGTACATCGATGTCGTCATATGCTACATCCACAAGAAGAATGGGATCATTCAGGTCACCAACAATGAAGAAGAAATTAAGGCGCTGTGTCGGAGCTTGCAAAAGTTGAGCAGCGCGGGGGTTTTGCGGCCGCGCACTGGGGAGAGGGGAAGTTCGACAACAGGCGAGACGGCAGACTCGAAGGGGGAAGCGGCAAACGAGTACCTGGCGGGACCCCCACAAGGCCCCTCGGAAGATGTAACCTCGAACCAGATGAATCTTCCCCCCGCCAACATCAATGACGTATCCATTACCTCCGACGTAGCCAATACCTCCGACGCAGACAATACCGCCGACGCAGACAATACCGCCGACGCAGCCAATAACGCTAACACTGCCAACACCGCTAACGCAGCCAACACCCCTGATGAGGTGAAGAAGCAGCTGGGCGTGGACTTCAGAACCAACGAGGAGGAGGAAGATCTCATGTACATCAAGGAGGAAAGCTCATCCAAGAGGAAAAAAAAAATTACTCACTTCAAGATAGAAGACACAGTAAGTGGAGTGGTCCAACACATAAACGAAGAAGGGGCCTACATAGACATCGGGTGCAAGACATTGGCCTTCCTAAACTTGGGTCACTACAATAGGGATCCCAAGTCACTAGTCAAAGATGTGAAGAAGAAAAAAATATCCATTGGAGATTACCTAAAAGATTTAAAGGTTAGAAAAATAGATGTGCTGAGTAACAGAATTGAAGTCACCTTATACACCCTGGAGGAGGAAGCATGTCTCCGTGTTCTAAATCAACAGGAGACCGTGAAGGAGCAAAATAAGTACATGCCATGTCCATCCTACGTCACGCAGAACTACCATATGATCCAATACTTAAAAAAATATAATGAACTGAAAAAGCAGAAGAAAAAAAACGTACATAATTTGTTCGATAAGAAAGAACAGCTAGATGAATTGAAGAAGGTTTCTCATTTGAAGAAGAGTCAGTTCGCTCCTTTCATCCTCCGTTACAATGAACTGACGTCACCGAACAATAACTACGAAGATATGCTGGAGCAGCATGCAGACAATGAAGAGTTTTTACAAGAAATTGGTGCACTGCCCACCCCAGACGATGAACAAGCCGAGGAAAAGTTCAGTCTCGAAGCGTTGAAGAAGCAGAATAAAGCGTTAAGGGATGAAATTGAGCGATTTAGGGAGGGTTCTTCCGACACAGACACCCCAGATGAAGGTGACAGCCACCAAGGGGAAGAACCCCCATTCGAATCGACTCAAATAACTCACGAAAATTTGAATAAATTCTTTAGCGACAATGTGGACAGCTTGGATGAATCCATGGAGAAATGCACCACTGACAGGAACACCGAAGGGTGGGAGGACGACCAAACCGTCCCCATGGAAGACGACTCAGATGATTTTTTCCGTCTCTACCATGAACGTGCGACCAAGAAACTAATGAACAAACGCGACGACAGTGTCTCCGATGGAAACAAACAGACCCTCATGTACCTAAAGGATAACATCAGCCAAATTAAACAAAATGTCCTAAGTGAGGGAAAAAAAAAGACTGATACGGATGTGAAAGCGAATCGCGGTGAAAAGGTCAGCAGCACATCCCGTGAAGCCTCACGTGAGATGCTACACCGGTGGAACCAAGCCCTAACCGGCGATCTGAACAAAAGAGAAAGCGCTACACATGATGGACCAGGTGGGAGGAGGGACTCCGCAGGGGGGGCACAGCCCGACTGGGCCAGGTACCTCGACGAAGCGGAAGAGGTTAAGGAGGGGAATATGGATGAGGAGGACAACGATGACGGCGACTACGACGAGGAGGATGAGGGTCGAACCCCAGGACAGTATCCCCACCGCACCAAGGGGAAAGTCAAACTCACAGACCTTCAGTACATAAACGAGAAAGAAAAAAAAAGGAAGCTTAAAAGGAGGAATATCTTTCGGGAAGATGACGAAGTGGAGGATGACCTTCCCAAGGGGGCGGACCGTGGCGGCTACGTCGGCCGTGAGAAATTCGGGGGGGATTTCACCCACGGGAGGCACGACACAGGCGAGGGTATCCCAAACAGTGACAACCAAAGCATTGACGACGAGAATAGCGATGGAGTGGAAGGCGATGGAGCCGCCGCCGAACGCTCCTTCTTCAACGTGAAAAAAGAACTCAAGCACATCTTCAGCCAAAACCTAAGCATGAACCTTCCCAAGGATGAAGAGAAGTGCATAGAGGAAGCGTCCAAGCTCTTTGGAGATGATATAAAAACTTGGAATGAAAAAATGTATTACTACTTTGGGGATAGAGATCAGGTTTCCCTTGACGGATTCGATATTTATGATGAGGACGAATTTAGAGACAATCTCGTCGATAAGGGGGTCGAGGAGTTTAGCGAGTATCATAGGCTCCTCGACGCGCAGCAGTTTGACGTGACCAGCGAGCGGGACTTTTTGGGTGCCACGTATGGTGGTGCAGGGGGGATGGAAGCAAGCGGTTCGACGGGAAATAGTCCCACTGGAAGTGGGCCCATTGGAGGAGATCTCACTAACGGGACGCGCAACGGAGACAACCTCGCAGACCCCGTTGACGAAGGAACCAGAGAACGAGGAGGCACATCCGCGGGCACAGCCTCTCCCCCCGCATCCAACACGCAACAAGCCAAACTGAGTGAAGCCCTCCTGGAGGATGATCTCGAAAATTATTTGAACACCTTCGTGGATGAGGAGAGTGAGCAGAAGCAGCAGGATGATCCGACGAATGAACCGCACAGTGGATCATATAAAGAAGGGGAAGCAAAAAACAACACACAGGAGCGCGCCCCCGATTTATACCCCGAAGAAAAAAACGTGAAAGGAGAAAAGACACCCGTGGGGAAAAGGACCAACGAAAGGTCAACCATCTGGAGGGACGAGATGAACTCGGTGCACTCTATAGACTCGGTGCACTCTATGGACTGCCTACAAAACGGAGCCCTGCGTCAATCCAGTTGTGACGTCCAAATGGACAAAGGGGACTCAAACCAGGGGGCAAATTCCCCTACTGAGAAAGAAATAAACGTGGAAGACATTGTGAAGAAGGCCATAAACATTGGCAATCTGTTCAGAAAAAAGGAACTGGAAAAGCTGATTCGGAGAAGGACGCAAGAGGGCGAGAGGGGGGACAGTTCTGATGCACGTGGTGAGAGGCTCCCCCTTGGAAGTGATGAGCCGTGCGGCCCCGCGCAGGGATATGTGGAGGACTCGCCAAGCAAACCCTTCCTAAGAGTCAGCAAAATTGTGAGGCAGGGGGACAACGAGGGAATACACCCCTTGAACGTGAAAGAAAAGGAGAAGGAAAATAAAGACGAAAAGAGGAACATTGAGGATGACGCCATTGGAAGCAGCCCCCAGGAGGACGACGACGAACTGAAGCGATACAAGCACGCATCCTACGAGGTGAGGAAAGAAAGAAGTTTTTCCGCAATTAGACCAAATAATTTCCCTCTCCACATATTATTGTCCATGCCGTGGTTTCTATCAGTAGGGGAATATATATATGCTCTAATTCGGAGCGCATCCTTATCCATGTGTGCCACATCACCTCCTTTTTGATTGCTTGCTTTCCCTTCCCCCACACGTGCAGGTGCTAGGATACTACAAAAGGAAAAGAAAAATGAGAAACTTTCACGAATTGGAAGCAGTCGATGGGGAAAATGATGAGGACGTAATTTTCAATGATCAAGATTTGTTGGGTAAATCCAGTGAGGACACACCAAGTGGTGATAAGAATAGCCCTCACGACGAAAGGAACAAAAAAGAACTTCTCAATCTGGACCGACAAATGGATCTGCTCTTCCTACATGGACAGCAGGACAAATTAACAGGAGGAAATTACGTGGAGAAGTTACTCGGCGAGGAGAAATATAAAAATAAAAATTCCAACAAGGAAATAGACTTCCTCATTCATAATTATAAATATGTGAGTGAACACCCGGAGGAGCTTATTCAAGATTTTTACAACACAAAGGAGGGGGAGAAAAACACAGTCATCGATCTGTCCAATGAAAGAATGACCGATGTGGTCAATGAACCAAATGGAGAAGTGGAAAACCGCCAGAGAGGCATACCAAACGATGGTGTGTATAAAACGGAAAAGGAGAAGAAACTCCCAACAACGAAAAACTCAGCGAGGGAAGAAGCACATATCACGCGATCAACTGACTTTAATATAAAACAAACGAATGGAATCGAAACGGAAGCGAATTACATGTCTGATGAGAGCATATCCCTCAGAGCGTGGTCGTTAAAATTGGGGCTTCTAAAGGAAAAGCATATGGACCTGGATGACCAGTCCCTCATTAACCTCTTTGTGAGGAATCACAAATTTAGAAGAGCCTTAAAATTCTATGGCATTAAAAATGTGGAAAATGTTTCCATACCGCTGATTTATAAAATCACCAAGCTGCTCTATTTTGAGCGGCCCTTCCCTAGGAAGGAGCAGACGCGGAAGATGAACATGGGGGGGGGGTGGTCCCCGGCAACGCGGTTGTATGTATACATGTATGTACACGTTTATGTACACGTTTACGCGAACACGCGCGTGGGGCAACTCTTCCCTTGCGCCACTTCAAGCCATTTTGCTCCATTTTTGTTCGTTATTGGCGCCGCGGGAAGACGCCACTCACGCGTAAAAGTGCTCTCGTATGAGACACTCATTGGCCACCGGGTCGAAGTCAGCAAGGGGGTCATACTTATTCAGACGCCTGCTCTCCTTCTCCTCTTCGATCTTCCGCACCTCTTCCTGCACCTCGGGTCGTTTGCTCAACTTTTTTGTCTTCAAAATATTCCGAAGCATCTTCTCCCTTTTGTAATTCCCCCTGTGTTTGTAAAAAGTCTCAAACTTGAGGCTACAAAATTTGTTCAGGTAGTCCATAAAGTGTTTTTTTAAATGCTTTAACTCTAAGCTGGGCCTAACCATGTTGTGAATACGATTAAGGACGTAGTAAATCGAATCATCTCTAAAAAAATTATACTTCCTTCTTTCCCGATCCACGAGGTTGTTATTAATTTCAAATTTGTCTATGTAAATTCTGCTCATTTCTTGTCTGTGTCCATAAAACCTTTTGTAATTTTTCTTCGGCTTAAATTTTAATCGGTAAATTTTATTTCCTCGGAAATGCTTCATAATGGTTGCTTTGATTCTTACATTGTCTAAAAAGGGGGTGCCGAAGAGCAGCTTCCCTTCCATCGTACTATAAAAAAACACTCTGTTGAGGTAAATGCTTTTATTTTCTTCTTGCTTTATTCTGAACACGTCATAGTACCTTCCCTCCTCCACCCATCGGGCTTTGCCACATATTTCGATAACACAGAATTTCCCACTCCTGTCTCGATTGTCTTCTATTTCGGAAAGTTTTATTTGTGCGGGCGAGTTTATCAACACGTTCACTTTGTTTGGTCTACTCCGTTCAGGCTTCCATCCTTTCATGCTGGGTACAAAAGTTAGGTTTCCACGGGGTGGAGACACTACATTTGCTGTCCTCCCACGGCGCGCTACCACCTTTGCTATGCTGCTATTAGGCAGTACCGCCTCGGCTGCGCCGCCACCTTCTGGGGAAAACGATGGGGAGAAAACGAAAAAAATCGCGCATAGGCCTAAAAAAAGCATATTTTCCACACGGCCCCTTCTGTTTTGTTACTTCTGCAGCCCCCCCAAGATTGCTCCTCCTCTCTGCATTTTTGCGCAGCTGAGAGGAGGTGAGGGGCCACAAATGTTGCACTGCGCTGAGTTGAGCACTACCACTCTGTATTGTGCCGCGCCGCGCTGTACTACATTGTGGTGCGTCCTTTTCCCTTCTGTTCCGTGGGTGATTTCCTTCTTATGCATGGCCTGTTTAGAATCCCCTTCGCGCTACCTCGCTCCCGCGATACGTGAGCCGGCGTAGAAGAATGAAGGCGCGCAGCGCATGCGTACATATGTGCATAGTAAATCAGCCGGCACGATCATATAAACTGCTCCCCCCCTTGTTGCATTCTCTCCTAGCGTGATATATAACGGTTTAAATGGGAAAAATAGCCCAAACGGCGCCGTACGCCTGACTTTAAGAGAGACCAAGATGAATCAGTTCGCATGTAAGTTTCACCCGTTCACTTTTTGGATATATATATTTTTTTTTTTTGACCCCTCTTCAGATAACCTTTTCCAAAAAGGGGACCAATTTGGTAAAATGTCGTCAACCTATTGTGAACAGTTAGGAAAAAAA
>NW_008481843.1:851166-856590 GCF_000524495.1 Plasmodium inui San Antonio 1 | reverse complement strand
TAGCTAGCCAGGAATCGCTAAACAGACTGTGCTACTCATTCCCGTTTGCCACCTCTCCTCGCGCATAAGGTGTACACACTTGCGCAAATCATAGTCACGAATGATTATCAAAGGATCGCTGCCCTCACGGCAAGTCTCAGTTTAATATTTGCCTGGACGCACCCAGGGGAAGGGGCAAAGGGAACAATTCTTTAACGGTCACTTTTCCGACCCTTCCCCATTTTCTCATGCTGTACAGCTCATTTTGGAGCGGATGCACCCGGTCAAAGGTTACACATCTTTTAAAGCGAAAAAACGTTCGCGTGTAGAGCTTGCCGATCTGCACACACGCAGGAGGATACGCACACATGGCCACGCGTGGACAGCGGGCTAGCACATCACCCCCCCCTTGGCAACTTCCTCTCTTGGGAGAATGAAGCGTAAAATAGAACTCTACACCAAAGGGGACGCAGCTTTACAGAGGTACGGTCAAATTGAATAGCATATGAACGCAGCGAGGTCTTCACAAAATATTTTTTCCTCCTTTCTGATCTCCCACGGATAGAAGTGCAACGGTGTATCGTCATGTGTGTTTATGGGAACATATCTCAAAAGAGGAAACCCCTCCTGCGTGTAGCTGCATCGCCAATGAGTAGAAAAAAAAAAAGAGAAAAGAAAAAAAGAAGCGATCACCCCACATTGGACACTCTCACCTTAGGAGTCCCCCCTTTCTGGGAAGGAAATCCGCTTAGAGGAATTTTTTAAAAAACTTTCACTAGACATGGAACCCATTTCTAGCAACTCATGTGGGTATAAAGAACTGCTCAAATTGTCACCAAAATGGGAAGTATTCGATTTAAACGTCTTGTACACAGGGAAAAAACTTAACCCAAAATCTTGATCCTTATCTTTTAAGTAGTGGAAATACCTACTCATAACGATGTGATCCTCACGAGTTTTCCTTTCCTTCCCTCCTCGTGCAGAAAGAACATCTCCAATTCGGTCCATGTTCTGATTAGCGTTTTTTATTTCATCTAACAGGGCCCTTTCCATCCCTATTTCGTAATTAGTCTTCGCTATAAACTCTTTAACCCTTTCTGAGTAGGGTTCCACAAGTACATTTTGTAAGCTCGTCTTGAACTTCACTTTAGATAAACTCATGTTCACAACGGGTGTCTGGGTCAGTCTGGCATACTCGTTTTCTCCTTCATCTGTTTCTACCCTCTCGGTTAGTGATTTTAGCAGGTTTCGAACTTGTTTGTTTTTCTTCACCTTTCCGCAGAGGCAAATGAGAGAACTCCCCAGCAGCAGGTACATGCAGAGGGGCGCGATAACATGGATTCTCTTCATTGGAAAGGGAGGAGCAAAGATGTAGCGTGATTATATGGTTGTGTGTCGTAACTCTTCAATGGAACAATCGCTCTGTGACGGTCCACGCAAGGGAAAGGACAAATATAGGCGGAGGTGAACAGAAAATAAAGACAAATCGCGGCCACACAGACCTCAGTGAATACAATTCAGCCAGTCGAATAAACACAAAGCAAGATTTTTGCCAAAACTAGGAGCTTAAACTATTCGTTTTGTCTCTCCCACGGAAGTGACGAGAAGACAGACGTGACACTACAAAGAAAAAAGTGGTGAGAACAGCTACTCTCCATTTGAAGTTACTTCGTAGAGAGTGTTAAAAAAAAATTCACATTTGTAGCTTCTAGAGATTCTCCCATGCGGGACAAATTATAAGCTAACGGAGGATAACTGATAGTAACTCTTCTCCATCGCGACCAGTGAGAGGCAACACAGAAGGATAAACTCACCTGTAACATTATGCTCTGTATGTACACCAAAATTGAGGAAAAAAAAAAAAAAACTCCCACGTATCCAATGCGCAGAGACGTGGAGAAGACCGGAAAAGGAAATCCTCAAGCGGGGTCTCGCTCTCTCAAAGAAATAGCCACGGACACGGGATGATTATCAAATGATGAGTGATAGCGACAGGGACGACGGCACTGTCTGGGGAAGGAGGGTGGAAAGATTTTCACTTCAGCAGGATGAGTATTGGCACACACCGCACGAGGTTTTAAGTGGACCAACAGAGGGGACCCCCCACACACAGCCATTTATAAGTTAAGAAGTTGGGATTTTGGTACTCCACTTCGAAGCTCTTTATGCACGCTCAGCAGCAGAGCGTTTGGAGAAAGTGGAAGCCACGTGGGGATGTTGTCATCGATGGAAGGAAGCCACCTTCCCGAGTAACCAGCGCAACTGCTGCGAAATGCCGCGAAATGTCGCAAAATACGGCACACCTAACACACCCCACGCGACGGGCCAACAAGGAAAGGTACAAACGGTATTAATTATTTATACACGCGGTGGCTCGCATATCAGCTGAAGCTACACACGTAAAAAGGTACGTTTTTGCCAAACGGCAAGCGAAAAAGAGAAAAAAATATAAAGTCAAAGTGTAGGACAATAAACTCAAGCAGCATCGCAAACATTGGGGTGGAGGACGCTCCTGCTAAAACAAACACAAGTGCTAGGGACGGAGGGCCTCTCCTCGGACCTCCCGTGTGGCCTCCCATCGCCCGCCTTTAACTCCTTGTGTGGTAGACATGCTTTCCGTACTGAGTAATCCTCGTGTTCATCTCACTCCTATCATGGTGGCGGTTCTTAGTGGCGTGTCTTCCATCTGATCGCATGTCTGATACATATTTGTAGTTACGACTTTGGTACTTACCACTCCTAGAAAAGTCATCCTTTGTAGATTCCGCCATTCGGGTAGGGGCAACCTCGGAATGGTTCCCCTTATACTTTTCCGGGAGGGTATAATCGCCGCCATCTTTTCTCTGGCCCGACTGCTTCTTTGCATTATGAAGATGGCTTCCATTATGAGATACTATATATTCCTGCAGGATTAGAAAACTGGAGTATCTACTGCTGTGGTGGTAGCTGCCATCGTTTCCATATCGCCTGATCGAAGAGGGTAACTTAAACTTCTGGCACTTCAAGAAATTTTCTTTTAATCTTTCATTCTTAAAAGCAACGGTAGCTATGTTAGGACAATTCTTTGTTAAAAATATATCTTCAAAAACGGGGAAGTGATTGGTGCCTGAAAATTGGGACTCTATGAACTTCCTCAAATCGTAATCGCTCCATTCGGCTGGCTTGTTTTTAATGACGACGCATAACTTGCTCTTAATTTCTTCTGAGATTTCTTTCCAGCCTAGGTGGCTGGGCCATATGGCCAATCCGCCTCGCTTCGGATCGTAGCCATCTTGGCGCCTTTCTACGCTCCTCCCACTGATGACACTTGCGCGATTTTCGTGGAAGCCATTACGGGAGGTATCCTCACGAATGGATTGCTCCCCTTGGGATGCCTCATCCCTGTTTGGTCCTTTCCCTTGGTTGTAATAACTCTGGTCAAGTGGATCCTTCTCTATTTCTGTCCCTTCCTCTATGTGATCTTTTCCCTCCCCATTTTGGTTGCCTCTTTTCAACTTTATTTTATGAACAGGCTGTTGGAGATCTTCATCCTGATGGTGATCATCCCGGTGATGATCCTTGTGATGATCCTCCATCCTCCAGCCATAGACATTCAGAAGGAATTGCCTTTTCTCCTCCAGTGGGAACTCCACCATCGTTGGTACACTCACCCCTGCGTCCTCCTCCCGTACGTCTCTAACTATTTGGTCTATGCTACCTGGACAAAAGTAAATGTTAATATGGTTCAGACCTCTTCTGTTCATTTTTTTCCTCTTTTTAATTTTTCTTAAAAGCTCCCTCTGTTCATTTATTATGGCCTCGATTGCATCATAGGATGTGTTTTTTTTCCTGCTCCTTTTGGTATGCTCATCCATTTGGTCTGCTAGGAGGCAGTCTTTATTTTCCTGTGTGTCTCTTCCCTTGGGATCTTTCTCCCAATCGAATGACATAATACTGCTGTGCCTTTTACTACAACTTGGAGCGCCGGTGATAATGCCTTCCTCCCCATTGCGCACACTCGTGTCGTCATTTCGATAGAAGCTAACTAAACTCTTCAATTCGCTTCCACTTTTCGTGTCAGATGTGTTGGAATGATTCCTATTTCGGATGAATTTGAAAGAATCCTTCCTTTGGTAATAGTCTTCACACTTGTGTCGCTTTATATTCTTGGAATTACTGCTCCGATAGGACTCTGCGTATTTTTCTCTTTCCTCTTGTGAGTCCTCCTTTGCGCTGTCTTGGCCCTCCCTTGGTTTGTTGTTCATCCTGGTGTGGCTCTTCGTCCACGCGACTTCTTCGTCTCCTTCCCCGTGGTGCTTCTCAGCTCGGCATGGGTTGTCTCTTCTCCTCTTTGGGATTCCTTCTCCATCGGTTGCAAATCTGGACTCGCTGCCAAACCAGTCACTGTCTCCATCATTTGAAAGGTCACCCTCGCTGTCGTCACTACTGTCACCATCGTCGTAACCGTTACCGTCGCCACCACGGGGGTCTTCTCCTCCAGAAAGGGACTCTTCATATAAACAGTACTGCACCCCGTTGCCAATTTGACCGAGGTCTCTTTCAAATTCGGGGCCAAGACTTAAGTATGAGCCATCCCCTCTTGGAGCCCCCTCCCCGATGGTAATCGAGATGGAAGCCGCGTCAATGAGCCCTCTATTCACTTTTTTTACTTCATTTAAGTCATAACTTTGGGACGATGAAACCAGATGGCTGCTATAACAGGAGGGGTCCCCTGTACTGTCGCCTGCATCCCCATCGTCTTTTCGAGGATGGATAAAACGGAAGATAGTTCCTTTTGTCTCTTCCTTTTTTGGAGCTACCCCATCTTCGACTGTGTCGTCTGGTGGGACGTCACCCCCTTTGTCCAGTCCATCTGTACATGCTTCCTCACCGTGTGTCTCCTTCCCGCGGGGTAGTCTCACCAGAACTCTGTTATTCCTCTTCAAATCATCATATATTTGGATCCTCTCCTGCTGTAGAAGGAAGGATGCAAACTTCTCATTGCAGATCACTTTCCATGGATACAGATTCGTTTCTTCCTTCACCGGTCTTAGCACTTTTTTAATTTCAAACCCGGCGTCTTTTTGTACGTCCAGGAGGTAATAAAGGATCCCTTCTCCGCATATATGTTCCGGGAGGTTGTAGCATTTTACGACGTGCCCATCGGGGGGACCTCGATCATATTGCTTCGCCGCAATTGGGGTACCCCGCTCGTGGTTCATGAGTAAATGGGGAAGTGTCATCGTGGCATGGGAAGAACATGAGATGATGAAGATGATGAAAAAGAAAAAAAAGAAAAAAAAAAGGACAACTTAGGAATTTGCCGCAAACGCTTCGAACAGCTACTATGCCATTTCTCCTTTTTTTCTGCTTCGCTTCTGCGCCCTTTAGGGGGGTTTCTCTCCTTTTTGCGAAATATTTTTTTAATTTTCTTTTTTTTTTTTTTTTGGGGGGCGAGCATCATAT
>NW_008481843.1:841355-851156 GCF_000524495.1 Plasmodium inui San Antonio 1 | reverse complement strand
TTTTTTTTTTTTTTTTGGGGGGCGAGCATCATATATTTTCTTCTCCTCTTTCCCTTTTATATGTTTTTTCTTCGCGGAGAATGATAAAAAAATGGGCACTAAACCAGCCCCGTTCTCATCTTTGTTTAACGAGCTGAATTGTTAAAAATGGGCCCCGGTTGCGCCATAATTGTTATGCCTGCCATTCTTCAAGCTTTCATTTTTTTCTTCCTTTTTTTGTGGACGGAAATAGTCCACGGATCAACCAGTGCGAAGATGATCCCTATCCTTTTCGCCAAAGAGTGAGGAGGGACGCAAAAAAAAAAAAGAAAAAAAAATGACACATCCCCAATTAGGATAATACAAAAAAGGGAGAAACAGTCGCAGTACGGTTATTTGTCCCCCATTGGGGAAAAAATGCCACATGGGCAGTTTCCAGTTCCATTTTTCGAAGGGGCTAACGAATGAAGAGAGGATGCAGAGGTGGCGAGATGGACAAAATAGAAAAGGGCCAGAGCGAGAGGGTCACGCGACGTGATGACCTCCCCATCATGGCCATCGCTCCAAAAGCGATACATTTTTATGGCAAACTGATTAGCTCCTCCCCGTCGGCCTTTACCATGAGATGAAAGCGACTAGGCTATAACAAGAACAGCAGCGAAAAAGAACGGATTCATCGTGTCCGCAGTCAGGGAGTCTTCTCACTAAGCTGATCTTTCGACATCTATTTTTTTTAACCCCGCATATTCGACGTAATAGTGGCCAAGATGTTAAAAAAAAAAAAGAAAGGAAACATATATACATATGCATAGCCCCCCCAAGGGAACTCAAACAGATGTGCTCTGCACCGAGAAAGCACAACTGAGTAGTCGTAGGTAGGCTCCAAAACGTTCCATTAAGTACGTACCGTTTTGTAGCCTCCGACCGAATTTACTCTTCTTTCTCCCTCGGCAGCTGCGCATATACGAGAGGGCCCAATTTTAAGGCCACACAAAACAGCGGTGCTGTTTGGATAGGATGGAAAAATGTCATGGCCGGCGGAGGTACTCAAATTTGCACGTATGGACATAAAGACTGATAGGGTATAATAGGGGGAGAGGGTGAAAGAAAAAGAAAAAAAAACACTCTTCCAAGGGGTAGGTATAACGTTAACACGCAGCTGTGGAACCCCCGCCAAGGTGCACTTCCTCATGGAAAGAAGATCCCCATTTGAAAAACTCTCCTGGTGCATGCGCATGGAGACTCCCACGGATCGTCATTGAAGCAGGAGAGAGAGAGGGGAAAAAAAAGAAAAAAAAAAAAGAAAGAAGAAGAAACCTGTTCAACACAACGTCAAGCCTTTTTTATCCGCCATGTGCTATTGTACAAAAAGGGATCATACACTAAGCGCGAGTCGTCTCTCCGTAGCTTCTTAATTATGGATGGCCAAGCATATTTAACTTTTCTTTTTGTCCGTAGCTCGTACCTTTTTATATGCGTGCTCTGTAAATTCACGTTGTCATACGGGTTGTCCTCCCGAATGGACATATCGTCTCGGCTAGCTCCACCTGTGTGCATCGAACGAGTAAGTTCCGCCACTTCAGTGAGCTCTGCCACCTCAGTCAATTGCTCCACCTCAGTAAGTTGTTCCACGTGCGGCATGCTCAAATTTCGAAGGTCACTCCAGAACAGGTTGGAAGAATTGCTTTCGTAGTACTTTTGCACATTGAGTATTTTTTTTTTCTTCTTTTTTCTTTTCTGCTTCTTTGTCCCACTGAAGTCTTTTTGGCTGCTGCTATTCTTCTCGTTTTTCTTCTTCCGGTCGGGTGGCGCGTCCTTCGGGTTGCTTCCGTCTGCACTTGGCTGACAATGGTAATCCCTGCTACTCTCCTGGATGGGACCATCAACGTTACCGTCTTCACTTTTCACACTGGTGGTGCTGCCCATGGTGACTCCTTCGAGGTTGTTTCCCTCCCCCAAGGGGAAGACGCAGTTTTCATCATCCTTGCTGGACACACGATATAGTCCGCGGCTCTTTTCGCTTCCATTCGAGTTGTCAAACTTGTTGGCCTCGCGAAACAGGTGACTCCTCTCTCCAGGTGCGACTCTCTGGATCGTCTTTCTTTCGTCCCCCATAGGGTCCTCTTCGCGCGATGGTACATCATTGAAC
This sequence comes from Plasmodium inui San Antonio 1, assembly GCF_000524495.1. Classification (NCBI taxonomy): domain Eukaryota; phylum Apicomplexa; class Aconoidasida; order Haemosporida; family Plasmodiidae; genus Plasmodium; species Plasmodium inui. The sequence continues at coordinate 849,028 of NW_008481843.1, read as the reverse complement.
TTCTCTGCTTCACTGTTCGAACTTATAATCCATTTTTCCTTGCAGTGCTCTTTCTGTGTCTTCCTGTCACCACTTCCGCCAGCGCAATGAAGGAAGCTGCCGCGCACCCACTCGGGGCTCGCGTGGACGTCTATATAGTTCGCCGGTAGCTGGTTGTCCTGCACATTCCGAGAATTCACAACTTTGCACGCCTCGTCATATAGGCGGTTGTCGGAAAGACGCTCATCCCATCTGTAACGACAGCAACATGATCCACACCAACGCCGTCCACAGCAGCCGCATCCACACCAATCGCATCCACCGCAAGCACACCTCTCGAGCATCCACCCTTCGTATGCCCCACTGCTTCGCGCAACAAAATCGCAAACTGGCGTCTCCTCGTTCACTCGCACAAGGTCGGGAGGAACTTCCTCCGGGAAGACTGCGGAATGAACTCTATCAGATTGACTGGTACAAATGGCGCAGGGGGGAAAAATACCATACGAACGCGCATTCGACTGAACCAAATTTAAGAAACTGGAAGGCCCCCCCCGTTGAGGAGAACTCACTTGAGCTAACCTTTTTCCAAAGCAGCTGTTCTGTTTGCCATCCTGAGCGGGAGGCCCAAGGGGGTACATATTGATGCCCTTCCGCGTGGAGGCACAGTCGTGATAGGACATTTCAAAGGGGAAATTCATCTTGGTGCTGTTCTTAAAGGGGACGTCCATTTGGCTGTTGTCCTTAAAGTCACTCTCCATCTGGGTGCTTTCCTTAAAGGCACTCTCCATCTCCCCCCCGCAGCTTACACCGTTCCGTATCGTCTCCGTACTCCCGTCGATGGTGGCATACTTCTCTTCCAAAACGGACATGCTGTCTTGTATGTTCGTTTCATCATCATTGCAGTTCCTACAGGAACCTTTGTCGTCATTGGTGCAGGGGTGACTGTAGCGATCCCTTCGTGAGCATATCTTTCTCTGGTTCACATGTTTGCCATCCAAAGGGAGACCCCATCTCCCTTCATTACAAAGTAATTCACCTATCGTATGGAGAGTGTGACACCAATTTGTATGTGCCAAAGAGTGGGGACAACATCTGGGCTGCCCTTTCTCGCCACTTGCCACCATTTTGTTCATCTGTAACTGGTTTCTACCTCTCCTGTGAAAGTCATTCCCGCATGAGTCTGTCACAACGTTAAAAGAAACCTCCGACAGTGCTCTGTTATTTCGCCTGAACAGGTCATACAATTTGGAGTGGTTGCAATTGGGCATGTGGCGACGTCTAGGAATGGAAGTGGCGTTCATTCTTTTTCCAACCTTGTGATTGCAAATGCAGGTCGTCGTCATGTTACTACTCGATGGGACGTCTTCATAGTTGGAAGTGCCGAACGAGTGGCTATTCCGGCGTGTGCCCCAGGTCACTTCGCGCGGGTTAGCATAATCGCAACATCCTCCATGTGCTGCACTTTCTATGTCTCCAACGATTGGTCCATTTTTCCTGACTTTTTTTTTTCTTTTTTTTTTTTTCCTCTTCCCCAGGCCAGGGTTGTAAAAAAATGCCCTCCCCTGTGAGCAGCAAGAAGATGCCTCTTTCATTTGTTCACTGTAAATATTGGTGTTGGTATTCCGAGCGTTTCCACGTTTGGAGATCTCAACGTGGGGGTTTGCAATTAAATGGTTCCTTACACTGCGCTCGTTTTCGCATTCTGGTTCGCGCTCCGGTTCGGATTCCCGTTCCGGTTTGTCTTGCCCAAGGTGGCACCCCCTAGGTAACTCTCCCAACATGTGTGACAGGAGTTCGTTGCTCATGTTGGGAAGATGGAGACAAGTCTGCCACTTCTTAAGCCAATCCTGCGGTGCATCTGAAGAATGTTCTTTCTTCTGGTGCTCTATTTTAAACAGCCGCTCATTACCCCGTGACAGGGGAAACACTACCTCCTTTTTGGAACCGAGCGAGCTGTCGGATAGGTTTAAGTCTGCGAAATTATCAGAGGACGAGTCGGACGTTTTGTCTTTATCGGGGATTTTTTTCGGCTCACTCGGTTGGATTTTCCCCGCATGGTTACTTCCCTCCGTTGGAGAGATAGACAAACTGGGAGGGGTCCCCTCCGGTGGTTGCCCACGCAGCTGTTCCTCCTTCCCCACAGTTCTTCCGTCGAAGTTGCTTGTACGTGGATATCTGCTTCTTGACCCAGATGAACAGATACTATTTGATACATCTGGATCCTCCTCCGGAGAGGAGGATTCACAATTGGAAGGAATCATAACCGTCTTCTCTTTCTCCAGTGAGTCTTCTTCATTCTCTTCGATAAAACTACCGCTCGAGTCTCCACTATCACATGTGAAAATAACGCCACGGATTTGTTCACTCATGTGCCGTTTGGCCGCTTCTTCCTTTGTGTAAGGATCGACATTCTCCATTTCGTGCGTCGGGGAAATGTCCTCATTTGACCCTTCTCCAATCATGGGCGATTTATGAAGGCACTCATTAGAAAACGTGACGTTGCTGCTTGGATGATGTAGAAGTTCACCCTCCTCTTGAGTCTCTACCTTGGAATCATTCCCCCTTTCAAATGGGTACCTCCCACGCGAACTACACACAGTATCGTTTAATATATCTGTGTTAAGTAACCTTTCATTCTCTTTTTCCTCCTCGTCTAGTTTGTTGTCTTTCCTTGTCGAGAAGAATGGACTGCTTCCCTCATATCGATCACAACTATTTTTATAATTTTCTTTGTCCCCATCATTGTTTCTCCCTTTCGGTGGGGTAACCGATTCGTGTAATCGGATCTTTGGAGCTTTCAATTCTTGGACCACGTCTTCATAAAGGAAGATGATTTGCCTCGGACTCTTCACCACTTCTGCCTCTTCGCATAGAGAAGTCTCCATGCTCTTGGCTTGGTAGAGGCAGTTCACTCCATCAGCAAAGATTTGAGCTGATACCAATTTAAAGCACGTTGACGACAATACCCGCTGTGAATTCAACTCACAAAAGGTAATTAATCAAAAAATGGAAAAATCGAATTGATAAATAGACACGGTGAAGACAAACACAAGGTGGTGCGAACACGCAGAAGGAAGGATATGAACCCCAGAAATAGGAAAGCACCTACAGGGGCACCTGCAGAAAGTGGACAAGACGGAGCACTCGCGACCCGCTTGACCGGAACATTCCCCCTTCACAAAGAAGGAAGAAAAGAATAAAAACAGGAAATGAAAAAAGTCTTTCCCATAGATGTCTAAGCGATTTATGCGTGCTGTCTACCTCTTCAGAACAGATACGCGAGGTTACAAAAATGTCATTTTGGAAAAAAAAAAAAAAGGCCCCAACGATGACGTGGCTACCTTTTAGGTAGGCCACATTCGAAAGAATGAAAACGGGGAACACAAAAAAAGTGAAAAGAAGGGGGAACACAAAAAAGGTGAAAAAAAGGGGGAATCAGTAAAATGGGGAAATTATAGCAAAAAAGGACCAACACAACGAAGGAACAGAGAAACAAAAGAGTAACGCTATGAAACAGCACAGGGGAAAGACAGATTTCCAAACAAACGAGTAACAATCTGTGGGGAATCCAAGAAGATTCGCGCTAAAAGGTGTGCACGGGTACCCGCAAAAAAAGGCCTCATGTGGACGCGCACTGGAAAGAAACGCCCCATGTGCCGCGTCGGGGGGGTGCGTAAGCGAGTCCCCACATGTACGTACAGCCCGCGCGGGCAACGAATGTGCGCCGGAGTGGGGGGTTTCCAAAAGGATAGCATCATGACGGATTTTCCGCTCCTCCACTTCTCCGCCTCTCCAGTTCTCAGATTCCCCTTTGCCCAATTACACAGCCAAGTCGAAGTTTTTCACCCGACTGAAGAGTGGCGCACGGGGCACCTTCCTGTAGGCCACGATTTCATCGCCCACCTCGAAATCCTCCGACAGGGTGTTAAAAATGATGGAGTTGATGGCACAGTCCTTGCCAAGCTCGGTCGTATTATCCTTATTCTTCTGCATGGACAAAACGGACAGCCTTTTGTGGATAACCTGTTTGTTCCTCAGAACGGTGAAGTAGTGATTCACATTGCAGGAACCCTCCTTAATCGAAACGGACAAGACTCTTTTCTTCTTCGACTTATTTTTCTTCAGCGTATAGAACCCAGTCTTACTAACAACCATCCTTGAAACGGGTTCATACAGATGTAGCGAATCGAAGTAAAAGTTGCAGATCTTTTCTAGATCCTCAAATAATTTGTAAATAATATTGTGGGTCCTTAAAATGGCTCCGTTCTCTTCAATGCTAAGCTGTACCTTCTTCTCGATGTCCACATTGAAGGCAATTAAAAATATGGGCTTCACATCATTGCAGTGTTTCAAATCGTTCATGTTAAAAGAGCCCACTCCTTTCGACACAACTCGGAACGGTTCCCAAGTGTCGAAAATCTTTCCATCCTCTACCATGTCATCTGTTATGTTATTCATTTTCACGTAATTTCTGTCGACAAAGTTGTTAATGTCGCAATATTTTTCTTTCTTTCCTTTCCTACTGTATTGGGCAATTCCTTCGAGGATAGCTTCTATGCTACCCTCATCCCCCGCTTTGATGATCAGCTGGATTTGGGGGAGCTTCGGCAGACTCTTCACCCCGCCGGCAGCGCCAACACGGCCAACCTCGTCACGGCCAATCCTGCCGCTAATCTGGTCAACCTCCCCGTAGTAACTGCTCATCAGGCTGTACTGCGCCACCTTCGACTTGTATTTGGCGACTCTCTGGGCGCTCCTCAAGTTGCTCATTTCGAAAACGAGGTCTCCGTAGTTGATGGCGCTATCCTGTGCTAGCGAAATGGGGCTCACGATTTGTATCACCTCCGACGGGTACGCCTTCCTCACCAACTGATTATTACAATTGTAGATCTGCTTCACCTTTGTGTACATGTGCCCGATTAGAAGGTATGAGTTTATCTTTAACGTCCCCGATTTGCACACCAAGGTGAGAAGTTTCCCCCTAGACGGATGGATCTTTTTCTCCAACACGTATGCAGAGCATAGGCTTCCATAATCGCACATCAGATTTAAAGAATCGCTCAGCTGTAGAATACACTTCCGAAGCTTATCGATGTTTATATTCTCCTTTGCAGAAATGGGGACGATGGGGACGTGTCCATTTTCTTCCATCTCTGTAATAACATCATATGCTACTAACGATTTGGAGATTTTTTCCAAGTCCGACCCAAATTTATCAATCTTATTTGCCGCGATAATAAGTGGGATGTTAAACCTTTTGGCTAGCTGGATACATTCCACCGTTTCACTCATAATCCCATCATCCAGAGAAATGACTAATATAATCAAGTCGGTGCACTGAGCACATCTTTGTCGAATTTTCTTAAAAACGGAATGTCCTGGAGTATCTAGAAAAGTTATTTTCCTGTTCGTTTCTTTATCCACCACTTCGAATGCTCCTAACTTTTGTGTGATTCCACCGATTTCGTTTTGAGCCATATTAGAGTTTCGAAACCTATCCAGGAGAGTTGTCTTCCCATGATCTACATGTCCGAGGATAGTTACAACAGGGTTTCGCTTCTTCAAATTCACATGACTATACTTTAGTTTATCCAGCACAGCTAACTCTTCACAAATCAGCTCCGCTACTTCCTTCTCCAGCTTCGTGTACTTAGTGATGTGTTCATTGTCCAGAATGAATTTACTCACGTTTATAATTTTCTCCTCCTCTATGCCCACATGCTGGCTCAGTGCATGCACAGTGATGTTGTTGCTGTCTAGGTGTTCGTATTGCAGTATGGATTCTTTTCCTTTTGGTTGGTATTGCCCTTTGTTCTTCTCCGTGGAGTCTGTCCACTTAACTTGGCTGCGCCCTTTATCCAGTGCAGAGGCATCTCCACCTTCTAAGATGGTACGCAGAGAGGGAGGGATAACTCCATGTTGGTCATCCACATGAATCCCCCTCTCAACCGTCGCGACTCCTTCCGACGCAGAAAAGAAATTGCTCCCCATCATGGGCAAGTTCTTCTTCCTCTCCCTCAATTTCTGTAGAATCGACGAGATAGAATCTTCTTCCCCCTGGCTGCCTACCCCTCCATACAACGACGTGCTGTTCATTTTTTCAAAAATGTCCAAACTGTTTAGCTTCTTCAGTGTGCGAGTAGAGGAATTTCCCTCCTTCGTTTTATTCCTCCTGTTATTTCTATCTGTTTCTTCTCTTGGGGTTTCCCCCCGGCACTGCGATTTATCAGCCGAAAGGGTCGTCTTCCCCTTTGGAGTATCCCTTAACGGGATAGACAAATTGACATCTGCCTTTTTCGCCCCACTTTCAAAATGGCCCGCTAAGTAGGTGGTCTCTTCGGCTGCTTCGGCCAATATGTTACCACTGCCGTACTTGTCCGTGTCCCCCTGTTGGAGGTCCCACCGCAGATCGGGGTCGGCGCACATATCGCCATCATAAGCGGCCTCTTTGCCTAAGGGTGCTTCCCTCGTGCCACCTTTGGGTGGTCCTTTAAAAGAAGGATAACCCGTTTTAACTTCTCCATTAGGGTGTGCCTCCAAAAAGGAATCCCTGCACTTGACCTTCTCCAACGGGGTGACATTGCTGCAAAGATATTCTTCTGAGTCTGTCCCCAGTTTTGCTCCTTCCGCTTGGGTAAAGTCAATTGGATGTCTCTCCACCCGCTTCTCGCTACAATTGAGCTCGTTTGTCACACTTGGGGTGATAACCCCTACACTGGCATTATCCCCAGTTTGGCACACAATAGGGGTGTCCATATTTTCCCGTTTGACGCTCTTATTACTTTCCTCGAGCGAATTCAAAAACAGATTCATGTACTTTTCCTTCAAATGGGTGTCGTAATAACTCATATGGTCATTGAAAAAGGAAGTAGCTTTGCAAATTTCGTCTTTTTTTGTTTTTCTCAATTTACTAAAAATGGTGCTCTTTGGGGCTTCTCTTCTTTCTTCACTTTTTGGAGACGCGTTTTCTTTCATGGGGTCCTTCTGTGGGCAGGGGGACGTCCCACCAGCGCCACCAAAACGGACATCAAGATTGGCACCAAGAATGCCACTAAAAGTGTCACCAAAATTGGCACCCAAATTGACACCCATTTTGCCACCAAAGGGGAGACCCAAACGGCTCCGCGCTGATGCGTCTCCCCTGGGCAGAATTTCTTTCCAAAGAACCAAGTTACTCCTCGGCTTCAGTGGACTGAAGGGTAACGTATTCACGTCTATTTTGGGGGTTCTATGTGGAAGGCCCAGACAAGCCTCTGTTTTGTAATTTATTTCCTTCAGTTCTCTGTCGAATTGTTTGGAGGCCTCGATAATTTCTCTCAATTTTTCCGCTGCCTTTTTGTTTAGGTCCTCCTTCATGATTCTGCCGCTCTGCTTCTTCACCCCATTTTTTAGCACGTGCTCGTATATCCACAGGTTGGGGTCTTCGAACTTTTTCACCCTCGGCTTGGTCATTTTGGTGAGGCAGTCTTGGTGAGATGTCTGTGGCGCATCAGCTTCGTCGCTCTTCCGGAGAAGCTGGCCGAGTGATAGTATGAAGATATGGCTCCGCCGTTCGGTCAGTCCGAATTTCTCTCACGAGGGGAAAGGGCCCCCTCGGCGAGGTAAGGCTGGGTAAAAGCCCATAAAATATTTCCGCAGAATGCCCGCCGGGGGGCACTGTCACTAGAAAAAAAAAAAAAAAGAAAAAAAAAAAA
>NW_008481843.1:828333-840996 GCF_000524495.1 Plasmodium inui San Antonio 1 | reverse complement strand
AAAAAAAAAAAACCTTGACTATCATTTGGCCATCTTTTGACTATTGTCCTTTGACTATCTTTTGTCCATCTTCTCGTGTGGGGCCGGACGCGCAGCTCCCACGCAGAAGGGAAAGGTGTCATAATATATAATCTGGGGTATTCTTTGCCGAACGGGGCCCCCCCATCACAAATTTTATTTTCCTTTTGGGGTTGCTGAAACGGCGCAATAATGCACGTCGCGCTGCATCATAATTTCCCTTTTTTTTAAGATGGCCTAGACTTTCTGATCTACGCGACTGTTTGCTTCACTATTCTTTTGTCCCAGCGCTGTGGGATTATATAATTTGTTGCAGTTCCGCTGTTTCGCATTTTGTCATTTTGCCATTTTTTTGAGCTTTTTTCCCATTTTTTCTAATTTTTCCGACTTTTTCTCACTCTCCTCTGTTTTTTCCTGTTCCTTCCTGTTTTTTCCTTTTTTTGGCTACCCTCGGACCAACGCTGCAGATCACCGCGAACAAAACGCAGTTGCGGAAAAGAGCTATCCCTCTTTTTAGCGAAGCCAAAATGAGCAGCTGCATTTTGGGAGGTCCCCCTGAACGTTGGCGCAAAAAGGGGTGACAGCCCCACCCCTGCATGCGCATACTGGGCGAGGGGGCAGGAAGGCCACCATTCTCTTTGGATCTCCGCAGCGCTGCGTAGAACAAATACAAACGTACCTGCATACGTACGTGCATATGTACGTGCATGTAGTTTAGTCCCGTTTTCTCCCCTTATGAGAAACGCCGGACTCGTTTTGTAACCCAATCCCAGCAGCGATCTTTAATGTGGAGCAGAGGAAGGGAACAACTTGCGCGCCTGAGCTGATATGACTCCATACCATCCGCAGTGTTCCTTCCCCGCCCCCCAGAGGCAGCGCCAAAAATGAAAGTGAAGAAGGCGCGCACGAAGGGAGGCCTCGCCCGCGCGGGAAAGGGGAAGAAGAAGGTTACCAAGGGGAGTAACGCTCAGTCTGGAGTCCTACAAAGGAAGGCCAACGTGAACCGCTCAGTGCCTAAAAAAACAACCTCCATAGTGAAGAAGCCAGTTCGAGGTGCAGGTAGTAAGCGATACAGTTGGTTATTCCAAAAAGGGGGGGAGAAGACCCAACCTGCTTCCACGAAGGGGGGAAAAATGTCCCCCTCAGGTGGAGACAGCCCCGATAGCGATGAGGACGAAGCGGAAAGTGGAGGTGGAAGCGAAGGTGCAGGCCGAATCACAAATCGAATCGAACGCGAGGGAGGGGCCAAAGCGAGAAAAAAAAAGTTCGTCCTGTACAAGAACAAAAAGGGGAAGAAAAAAAAAAAAAAAAACAGAAACAAAGGAATGCTGACCTGCTTCCACAACCTCGGTCTGAGCGAAAACATGTGCCGAAGCATATCCAGTAATTTGAAATATAACCGACCCACAGACATACAAAAATTGTGCATCCCCAAAATACTGCACAGGAAGGACATCATATGTATAAGTAAAACGGGGACGGGGAAATCGCTCGTCTATGTGAGCACACTGGTAGACCTCCTAGCAGAGCACAGTCAATTTTTCGGAGTCAGAGGCTTAGTGTTGGTGCCCACGAAAGAGCTAGCCATTCAGATCTTCAAATTGTCAAAAAAAATATGCAAAAATTTTTTTAATTTAAAAATAAATGTAATAATCGGTGGAATTAATTTGAACAAGCAATTCGATATGCTGAAGGAAAATTTAGACATCCTGATATGCACCCCGGGAAGACTGAGCTTTATATTGAAAGAAACAAACTTAAGTCTGGAGAAAGTGGAAGTGCTGATCATTGATGAAGCTGACAGGCTCCTGGAGTTAAACTATTTCAACGACATGAATAATATTTACAAAGCTCTGCATCGTACAAACAAACAGACGTTACTAATCAGTGCAACTCTCCCAACGGATGTACAAAACTACTTCAAACTGAAGTTAAACAATCCGGAAGTGTTGTCCCTCAGTTCAGATAATACGATAAGTGATAAAATGAATTTACACTTTTTATTCACCAGATCGTATGAGAAGTATGGAGTGTTAATTAAATTAATTTTCCTTTTTAAAAAAAAAAAACTCGGAAAAACTCTCATTTTTTTCTGCACAAAATATCATATTTTATTTTTTTCCAAAATATTATCCTCTTTGAAAATTCATCATGCCATGTTGTATGGAAATTCAGACACCTCCTTTCGCTTCGATCAGATTAAGAAGTTTACCAATAGTGAGGAGATCCAATTTTTGCTCGTGACTGATGTTGCTGCCAGGGGGATAAACATCACCAGTGTTCAGAACGTAATAAATTATAACTTACCCTTTTCTCCAAAACTCTTTATTCACCGCGTCGGTCGTGCCTGCAGGGATGACGCTATGTCAAGTGGCTACGCTGTATCCCTTGTCACCTACCAGGATGTCCTGTATGCCTACGAGATATGCTTCTTCATAGGCAAGAAGCTCAAATTTTTCAGGCGCGCCGTGGAGAAGGTAGGCCAGCCCGCAGAGGCGGCTAAGACGAGCGATAATGTGGGGATCATCGACTCAGACGAACCAACAGACGTCGCAGACATCGCACACACCGCCGCCGCCGCGCACGCCCCCCTCCCTCGCGACGTCGTCTATCTCGGCTCGCTCAACCATGTCAGCGACTACATCGAACTTGTGGACACCCAGAAAAACGCAGACGAGGAGCTGGGCTCTCTCAACAGGAGCATCCTCGCCTCCTACAAACTGTACTACGCCATGAGACCCAAAGTGTCAAAATACGCAAGCACAGAATGTGTCAATAAAATTAACAAAATAGGCGGCGTTTACAAACTCTGCTTGTTTTATCACCCTGATGAAATTTATGAGAATGTTCCATCCGATGGTGCAAGAGAAGAAAATCCTCCCCGGGGTGGAAAGCAGCCGAATGGGGAGGAGCTGGCGCAAGTGGAGAGGAAATTGGGATATGTTTTATCGAGCGATGTTGTATCGGGCGATGTTGTATCGGGCGATGTTGTATCGGGTGATGTTGTATCGGGCGATGGTGTGATTAGCTCTCCGAACGGGGGGGAAGCAAACAGGGAAGGAGTCACCAAAGTCGGGGAACCCCCTAGAGGAGCCCTCGCCCAGCCGAAGAATTACACTCACAACGAACTCATGACGATCATCCACAATTTCCAAAGCAATGACAGCGGGAAGGTGAGAGGAATATCAGACGACATCAAAGATAAGTTAAACAAACTGAAGGCGAGGATGCATACGACTAAGCGGGCCCCAAGTGGAGAAGACATGGACGACATGGACGAACTCATGGGCGCCCTTGCCATGGGTCTCTGCGATCACGAGCATGATAGCGATTACGAATTGGAGCAATTGTGGAAGGACCGCGAAAATGGTAGTGGAGGCCATTCGGGGGAAGGTCAAACGGAACTAAGTAACAAGCCGAAGAAAATGAGCAAGAGGGCGTTAAAAAAGAAGAAGAAGGAGGAGCAGCAACAGGAAAAACAGAAGCAAGAAGGGAAAGAAGCAACATGTGTGGAACCCACGAAGGAGGGTCCCCCCATAGAACAAGCTTCCCCAAACGGAAACACCAGAAGAAGCAACATCAATATCCCCTTTGATGAAATATTAGAAAAAATAAATAAGAGAAAAATGAAACAAGAAACAGCCGCAGCATTTGCCATTAAAACTCCTGGATTCGACTTACCTCCAGATGAAGAAGAAGAATTGAACAAACAGAGATTCCAAAAGAGAAAAGTTTGGGACATGAGGAAGAGAAAATTTGTCCTACAAGAAATAGACGTCTTCCAGAGTGATGATTTCAAGAAGAAGGACAGACGGAAGGATGTTGAGACACCTGGAAAAGGGAACCACGGGGAAGGTGGCGCAGCCGAACCGACTAGCAACCTCTACCATAAGTGGGTGAAGCGCACAAAGAATCGAATCAAAAATGTAGGAGAGCTGGAAGAGAAAGGAAACCAAAAGGGGGCAAACACTTCTATGAGTACGAAACGGGCGCAGGGCTACTCAGAGGACCATACCACAAGTAACCAGCTGGACGACGAAAAAGAGACGCATTTGCAAATGCTGAAGCAGAACCATCCCGAGATTACCGATTCGTTGTCCAGAAATATGAAGCTGACTAAGAAGCAGCAGAGGCTGTACAAGAAATACCTCTCGGGCAGATATATGGATCCAAAACCAGACTCCGCTCTACACAAAAGTCTCCCACAGATGCAGAAGGAGAAGGCCAAAATGCTACAGAAAAAACTCAGAACAGATAAGAACTTCCGCATGAGGTATGCACGCATGAAGAAGAAGCGGCACGAACAGAAGCTTCGGGAAAAGGAGAACCTGAAGGGCGCCCGCGCGCGCTCCCTGGCCATTGTTAAGAGGAAGAAAATAGCCAAGCGTGGCGGCAAGGCGCGGAAGTGATGCGATTGGAAGTGAATCCACGAAAAGCGTGAACAGCAGACAGGCGAAGCGTTAACAAGACATAATTTTTAAATGTGCACAGATGACCCTCGCGAGAGATCACCTCGCTCGCGCCCTGGAAATATGCAGCCCCCCCGATTCCATCCCGAATGAAGTGAAAGAGAGTTGTTAAAATGTCCCTTCAGAATTGAAAAAAAAAAAAAAAAAGACGCGCACGGAGGAGCGGCCCCTACCACCTGCTGCGTATTTTTCGTACAAAAAAAAGGTACTAAACAGATGAGGACAAGAAGGCGAAGCGGACGTTCGTCATACATAAGAACAATACAGACGAACAGTGCATACGAACAATGCATGCCCATCGTGAAGGCACAAACAGATGGAAAATGGTGTGCGCCTGTTTAATTGGATGCATGGAGAGAGAGATCCCCCGTAATGTTATTTATTTTTGTGTTTTCTTTAATTCTTTATCATGTTTTTTCATTTTTTTCATACTTTTAATTTTTTTCAATTTTTTCATTTCTTTCACCCTTTTCATTCCTTTTCATCTTTTTCCCCGTTTCACAAGCGTGTTCGCCGATCCCCAAGAAGGGGATAGCCGAAGGGGGGTGCTACTTTTCATCGCCCCAAACATCACGTGTTGGTATTCCTCAAATAATTTTTCAAGTTACTTATTCTCTTATCAAGGTCATTGAAGGAGATGTTTAGAATGTTCGATTCTTTCAAAGGGTTATTCACAGCTTTACACTGCGCCCCCCCTTTGCCTGGATTCCCCACCTTTTCAGCGGCCTTGCCACCATCCCGGCCGCAATCACTGCTGCTCGTACTGCCGAAGGACAAGTCACGGTAATCCCTTCGCTTCGAGACCAGTATGTCTTTCCTCCTTTTTAACTCCTCTAATTCCTTTCTAAAATTTTCCTTTATGTCTGCACCTATGCTTTTCTTTACACTTCCTAACACGTCTTGTGGCTGTTTCGTTTCGTTTGTTTTCAACTTGGTTCCAGTTACATCTCGCGACTGGATGTGACTCCCCTTGGCGTTCGAATTTGCCTCGTTTGTTTTTTTTCCCTTCCTGATTAGGACCGTTCCAGTGGTAACTTCTTTGGTACGTCCTCTCGCAGATACCCCATCATGCTTCTTCGCACTAGTGGGGACGGCGGCAGCAGGCATAGTGGTAGGTGCTGTGGCAGCAATAGTGGTAGGAGCAGTGGCAGGCATAGTGTTAGGAGCGTCCGTAGGCACATTGCTGGGTGTGGCGGTTGAAACAGCGGGCGGATTTTTCTTCTCCCTCTGCTTGTCCAAGTACAGTTTGACCCTTTTAATGGAGTCCCCGCTGTCGCTCAGTTCTTCGTGGTCGTCCTGATTTTTCCCCTCCGATTCATTCACCTGTGAAACGCTCCGTTCAGTGGCCTTCCCGCGGCTATCTCTCCTTTTCAAACTTGTTTCCCGTTTAAACGCATAAGCTGAGGTGTATTTCTTTCTAAGAATCCTCTCATGGTGAGCATAATCGAACAAATCGCAGTTGATTTTTTTTCTTACTGCTGCTGGAGTTAATTTACTAAGCTTTTCTATACTCAACTGTTTCCCACACCAATCTGTTTTCGCTTCCACATCTTTTCCTCCATTAGCTCCTTTCTGAAGACATGACGAGTGTCTATTAGACACTTTCTCACTCCTGCCAGATAGCATGCTCGCCTTTGAACTGTAGTAATTTTTTATGTCCTTGGCAATCGTCATGTTTATATCACTGGACATGTTACGCATATGGTTGCTATTCGAAATGAGGTGGCTTTTCAGCTTGAACTTGGATTTCGAGGAGCAGCTCCTATTGGAGTGGAAAGAATCGCAGCCTCTTCCTATGGGCATACCCATGCGATCTTCACATGGTTTGTCATTTGTTACCTTTCTGCCCATAGGAATGGAGTGAACGAAATGGGGTCTCAACTGGTCTCCGAAATGGTCCTTGAAATGTTTTTTCACGTTGCTGGATCTGTCCACGTCTCCACTGGTACTATTAGCTGCCTGTACTTTCCCCGAGTGAATCACTGGATTGTGATCACTCCTTCTTCTGGACGTGTCACTAAACCTTCCAGTAAAATTGCGCATACTCATTCGCTTGTTGTTGTGTATACTCGCGTTGATGCTTCTCATCGAAACGTTTGAAAATTTCGCCTCAGAAAGGTTGTCCTCATAGATGCGACTTCGTCTGCGACCGCGATCGTGGTGACTACCATGGCGATTACTGCCATACTTTTGTGTAACTCCCCTGTGGTGGTAATTTCCCTCCGAAATGTTTCCCTTTCTGTACCACCCGGCATGCTTGCCCTGTTCTGAATTCACATTGTTCAGGCCACCCCTGAAGGAGAACCCACTGTGGTCACTTCGTACGGAACCCCCTCTCTGGTGATTTAAAAAAAAAGTATCATTCTGTATAATCCCTTTTAACCTCTCTATCTTCCTCCTCAGATATTTTATTTCAATTTTGTAGTTCATTTCTCTCAGTTTATATTCCTGAATTTCCTTTTTCATTTTGTATATGTATGCCTTCATTTGTTCTTTGCTGAGATACCTGGCTTCGTCGTAGTAGCTGTCCAGGTTTTCTCCCTGCGACCTCGGGTCGGAGCAACCCGCTCCGTAGGAGTCCGTCCTCTGCGTTCGGGGCCGCACCTTCGGGGTTAGCAGCAGGGTTAGCACTATGGTTAGTAACAGGGGTGGTGTCTGCTGCGGGTTGGCCTCTCCCCTAGTGGCCATATCCCCCCCCTCTGCCACAAACACACACACATGAACATACAATGCAGGTGCTCATTTGACGCGCCTAAAAAAGGCAACCCCCTCTTTGGCTCCTCCCTCACCTGGCAATTCATTCTCCTGAACGGCTCCTTCGACGATCGCTTCGGGCAGGGAGGAAAAAAAAACAAGAAAAGAAAGTAAAACAAGAGAAACAAGAGAAGAAAGTAGAACAAAAAAAAAACCATGTTACACGTGATAATAAGGCCCCTATTCACTACTAACGTGGGTGGCAATTTGGACCTATCTGGTTACGCTCCGACGTGGAACCCCCGTGTAGCTAGGGAGCCAAACTCGAGTATTCACCTTTCGAACTTCCATTTTAGTGCGTCCCTCCCCCAAGGAGAGCAGGCTATTTAGGAAAAGAAATGCATGCAGGGGGGCATCATAAATTATGTCGTTTGGGCCGACTCAAATGGTGAAAATGTTCTCCAGTCTTAACCTTACGCTAGGCGTTCCTTCTCCTACCACATCCCCTCCTGTGTTCTTCCCTTTAGAGGTTTATTTTATTCTAATTTATTTTACTTTTTTTTTTTTTTTTTGTGGCAAAAATGAAGCCAAAAGAATGGCTACACACAGATTAACAATTGCTGAGCGGGGTTTAAAAAAAGTTGCGCTTTATGAACCTCTGGAAGGAAAAACCTTCACCCTTTTTCGATAGTAAAAAAATGTCTTTTTATTTGAATTTGTCACACTATATGTGTATGCACATCGGGAAGATAAAAACTGCATTTATTTCGCCTCTTTTTTTTTGCTGTTTTATGCTTTTCCTTAAGAAGGCAAATGCGCTCGTGCTCATTGGAGCGCCTGTGCGATTATGCCAATCTTTAAAAAGTGGAGAAAACAAAAACAAAAAAAAAAAAAAGGAAAAAACATTGCGATGTATTAGGAAACCAAAAAAAAGGCAATTTCAGCACTTTTAATTTAGTTACACCTTTATCTTATTTTCCCGCATTGTTGTTCCACAGTGCTATGTTATATGATATCCTAGCCCCGCGTGAACAAGGAAAAAAAAAAAAAAAAAATGCAGTCAGTACACGCCTTACGAGAAGAGTCAACTGCGCCGCGTAGAAGTTAACACTGTTGACGCGAGTTAGTTAGACATTCGAGTTAGCAACCAACGAGGGGACCAAAAAAAGGGGAAAAAGGAAAGCAATGTATGCCACTGAATATGTGACCCAGAACAGAGAAATACTTATCCATAAGCTATGCACTTATGACGCACTTTCCCGGGGGAGATGCAATTTGTCAGAACAGCTTTTTTCGAATTTTTTTTTTTTTTCCTCACCCCAACTTTATTTCCTTCCTCTGCAAAGTAGTGTGCCATTTTGTAATTCCACAAACATGTAATATAAATTTCGCCCCTGGTTGGAAAAATCGCTGCCATTGGGCCCAATTCATGGGTGATAATTCGCTACCCCCTGTTATATAGACCTATAATATGTGTACACTCGGGAGTTAACACAACTGTGGTGACGCAACAGCAGAGCAGTCGCGAGACAAACATGGGATAGGCCTAACATCTGCCAATTATCCTTCCAGTTGAGCGCATGTGTTACTTCTGTTTTGCATTTTAGGGGTGGAAGAGAATCAACAAAATTTCCATTCCCGAGGATCTACACAAATTGGAGCAATTTAATCAGAACACTCACGATCCGCCGCTCACATAATATTCGCACCCCTTTGTGCATTCCTCCAAATGGCCATTTCACCAATTTAAGCTTAATCATGCAGAAGGGTACACCTTCCCGTCACATGCGCATCCATTCTGTGTAGCTTCTTTTTTTTTCTTTTTTTTTTTCTGTTCCTCGCTTTCGAGGACTTTGCACTAAGGGGACCAATGTAGCGTAATTTCCTACATATACTGTTTATCGTCCACGCCGCCAACTCCTGTTCTTAATTTTTTATCTTTTCAAATAGCACCCTTTGGGACATCAATTTTTTTGCGGGTACGCCCCAATTTGCCAATCATCCCAAAGGACGAGCAATTTTCCATCCTATTGTTCCAAGCGCATTTCCACGTTTGTAACTTTTTTTTTTCTTTGACAAAAGCGGTCGGTCACGGAAAAGAGGTCGAGCATTGGTCGCACCGACCGCTTCTTTCACATGATAAAGAAGGTGAGGCATAGAAAAAGAAAACATTTTGCTAATATGTTTCCCCTTTGCAGCGCTGTTACGGAAGTATACGCGTGTGGCAGCTGCTTCACCCCCTTTGCGTTAGCACGTTGCCTCATGACGTCCGGCCAATTGCCGCGCAGTAGGCACCCCGTTTGGCCTCTGGAATTCACCCCTTAAAGCGCCGAGGAGCTACCGCCCTCAAAAGTCTGTACACAGATAGGCGCCACGTACATATGCACCCACATTTGCTAGAAAAAATACTTCGCAAATAAAAAAAAAAAACGCAACTAAGGCGCAGAAAATAGTTTGCCATTTTTGCAGTAGGCAGTGCGAATTCAAAGTGAAAACTTGAAGGGGGCATTGTTCAATCTTCGCAATGGGATAAGAATAAAAACGCCGCTAAATCGGTGAATGTATATAATACCCCGACCCTGGTAGAAGGCGCCAGCAAGCCAAGGCCCCCCCTTTTCCTCTGCCCTTTTTTTTTACTTTATTTTCTTTTCTTCATTTGGGGGAGTGAACTGCCGCAAGTGCGCAACCGTTTCTTTTTTTGTAGTGCCGTCCCCCAGTGGGGGTTGGGAAAATGCCTCCCTCTCTCTTCTTCTTCGGCTTTTAACCCTAGCACGATACATACCTTATAAAGTTATAAGCGCAGAAGATATTATCTCTATGCGACCGGACTCCATATGTGTTTTCGCAAACTGCGTCTCGCGCAGATGTAGGCGTAGGTGTAGCGTTCCGCGTGAATGACACGGATGTTTAATATTATTTGTACATGTTTCATACCGCGTACGAGGCACTGCTTTTCTCGTTTTTCCTTTTTTATCCCAACGTGTTTAACTACGACGTCGACATACTGCCGAACCGCTATTATTTGGTTTGCAAACAAAAAAAAAAAATAAGGTCAGCGGGAGAAACAAAATTTGGGGATAAGAAAATTAAATATTGGAAAAAAAAAGTTAAAAAAAAAAGTTACAAAAAAGTTACAAAACAAAAAATTACAAAAGAAAGTTCCTACATAAAGAAAACGAATTATGTAAGAGGATAAACGGAACACAAACCTTTTCACATCGTGTTGCAGGTTCTGTTTAAGTTTTCCTTTTTGTTTTTACCCCACAATCTTCCTTCCCCCTTCTTCACAAGTAAGAACTGTACAATTACGTGTACGCATACGTATGCATATACATTATTCGTATGCGTGGCACTACGCCAATTGTAGGAAGGAGGAGCCACACAATTGTGCGAAAATGAGTGTCGGTAGATGATTGATTCGCGTCGCTACATCATGTGAATGCCGCGCAACGTGATGGTAAAATCTTCCTAACGGCCTCATTCACGTATATTTTTGCATGACAACATGTATGGAAGTGTATGCAAGTGTACGCATGCTACGAAGCTGATCAGGGAGGAACATTTATGTGCTCCCCAGCCACCCCCTCTTTTATTTTTCTACATATAAGTAGAACCAGCGCGTTTTTTTTTTTCACGTATATCCTGTTATGTTGACGTGCCAAATGTGCCTTCCGTGTTGTCACGCCTCTTCCCCCTGTGTGTCTCATTTATGTGCCAACTGGGGAAACCACTCATCCGCTAACCAGTGGTTTTTATTTATGTTTATTTTTATTTATATTTATTTTTATTTATTTTTCTTTTTGATGCTCCCCCCGTTCTGACTTTACCAAACATACCCACACATATCGTCCCTCCCCCCCGCGTAGATCCCCGTGTCAAATAAATTTTAAAAATAATCCGAACATGGAAAACATAAAGGAAGCCGAAATATCCATAAAGGGTGTTCTGGAAGGAGGACACAGTGACTGGGTGACTTCTGTGTCAACGCCCACCGACCCAAAGTTAAAAACCATCGTGAGCGCGTCCAGAGGTAATGCCTAGCGAGCGTGTGCAAAAGGGAGGAGGCGTCTTACAATCGCGCACACAGTTTTCACCTGTACCCACGCTGTGCAGCCATTCGGTGTGTCGATCATGACAGCGCAGATCTCATGTCATCCTCACCCTCTATACGCTCAACGTAGCATTGATGAGTCACACCAGCACCCTGCTATCGTAGTGGACTCACTCACTATGCTGATCATCGCTCACGTGGAGCAACCAATTTGTGGCCATCCCCCGTCACGCTTCTCCTCGCAAGTTTTTATAAACTTTTTTTCTCTCCATGATGACAAGTTTTATCCCAGCTCACTCTGAGAAAAATTAATATGAAGAGTTTTACAGCTCAAAAATCTGATAAGTGGAAAATAGTTATGAGAACGTAGCAGATGCGAAAAGGATAGTTTATCCAAAGGGATGGGAGGATTGTACATTTGGCGTTTTTCTTTTGTGTTCCACGTCTAAGAGTTGGCTACGGTTGCCTTCGTTGCCGTCCTTACCTTCTCGTTTGCCCATCCATTGGCCGATGGCCTACTCACCCCCGCACTGTTCCTCCCTGCACATCCACCCTGCAGACAAGAAGCTAATCGTGTGGAATATCGACCCCGATGACGAGTCAGGCGAAATAGGAACCGCAAAGAAATCCCTGACAGGACACTCGCAAGCTATCAATGATGTGTCGATTTCCTCGGACGGGTTGTTTGCACTGTCCGGATCATGGGATCACTCAGTTCGCTTATGGGATTTGTCATGCGGAGAAACGATAAGGTCATTCATTGGACATACTTCTGATGTTTTTAGTGTCTCCTTCAGTCCTGATAACAGACAAATCGTTTCCGCGAGTAGAGATAAAACAATTAAGCTCTGGAACACCTTAGCTCAGTGTAAGTACACCATAACTGAAGAGCAGCATACCGACTGGATTACTTGCGTCAGATTTTCTCCTTCACCAAAACAAGCCATTATTGTTTCCTGTGGATGGGATAAGTTAGTTAAAGTATGGAATTTAAAAAATTGTGATTTGAATAAAAACTTGGAAGCACACACTGGTGTGCTAAACACAGTAACCATTTCTCCAGATGGCTCATTATGTGCATCCGGGGGAAAGGACGGAGTAGCAAAATTGTGGGATGTGAACGAAGGAAAGCATTTGTACTCATTAGACACTGGGTGTACAATAAATTCACTCTGTTTCTCTCCATGCGACTACTGGCTCTGTGCCGCAACGGACAGATTTATAAGAATATGGAACTTGGAAAGTAAGCTAATCATTTCGGAAATATACCCAGTGAAACAATCCAAAGTTGGATTACCCTGGTGTACTTCCATCACTTGGTCTGCAAATGGCCAATTCTTATTTTGTGGTTCCACGGATGGAAATATTTATGTTTATGAAGTGAAGAAACAATCCATTTAGGGGGAAAAAAAAATTGTAAAAGAAAAAAAA
>NW_008481843.1:768345-828232 GCF_000524495.1 Plasmodium inui San Antonio 1 | reverse complement strand
ATTTTTAGTGCATATGTACGTATGCGTATATATGCACAGCGTCTTCTTACGTGTTTCCCCTTCCTACTTTTCCCAAACTGCCAATTAATAACCTTATAAAACCAACATTTTTACAAAATTAGAGATTTTAAAACTTCCTCTGTGGACAGGTGATGTGTCTATACAAATCAGCATTCACGCGCCCATTTTTTTTTTCTTTTAACACTCTAAGTTTGCCAGAAATATTGTTCAGCTTTGAGGCGGCAGTTCCCATACGGTGGATTGATGGCAAAAATGGGGCAGCCATTTGGTGGACTTAACAACATCAACTGAGTACGAAAGAACCATTGCGATGTGTGCGCTAACGGGGGAAAACACTTCTTTTACTTTTTAAGTTCGAAAAGGTTTTTCCTTTTTTTGCCTCCCCAATGGAACCATATTTTGTCACGAACGAATGTCAACTGTGGAATCGCGAAAAGAAGAGGGCGCCCCCATATCCTTCCCGACAACGTCCTTGCCAGCTTGGAGCTGATACAACGGTTGTGTCGGCGTGTGTTCCGCTTCAATATCTTCCCCTTATGCAAGTGCGTCCTTCTTATCAGGCGCCTCGTCGTGTGGGAGGGGGGAAACTTTAACAGCGTACAAACAGTTTCACCTTCCAACGTTTGTTCAAATCACACACACCCCAGGGAGTGTCCACGGGGGGAAATAACTCCTTAGAGAGAGCTCCTCTACGCCCATGGACACGCTGCTGAAGGAACCCCATTTTGGTTTACTTTAAAATGTTACATAATGCCAACTGCAAGGGGGAGGAATAAAATGCCCTCCTCATTTTTTAATGCTGTCAATTGAGATGATTATTTATGCCGCTCTGCTTTCCATTCCCAGCGGGAAACTCCTCCAATTGGGGCAGTTCAGTCACCCAGATCAGCTGGATCGCCTCAATCACCTCGATCATTTCCACTACTTCAACCACTTCAACCACTTCGATCATTTCAACCATTTCAAGCACTTCCACCACCTCGACAAATGTGCTGCCCCCTTCTGCAAAAACCTGTGCAAAAAGCGCGCTAATGGAGTGGCATGCCATTTACAATTTTAAATTAAAAAAAAAAAAACAAAGAAGCGGCTGCGAAGCGATGCTTCATTTTAAAAGGGACAAACGACTTTACGCGAAAAAAGAACAGGGGCCCAACTGTATGGACGTTCATATGCACCTCCCCATCATCCAACTGCGATACTGGCAAAGGGAAAAAAAAAAAAAAATACTCAGAGGGCGAGCACCTCCCTGGCAACATTTTTACGTTTACGAAATTTGTGTAGCATCATAGTAAGTGGTGAAGAGGAGAGTATATTTTTTTTCTCTCTCTCTCCAAATAGACCATTCTGATACGAAATCGTAGGGAAGTCGCAAAAATTGGGACGCTTTTCTTTCCCCTCTCGCTAAAAAAAAGAAAAAACTCCATCCTGCGGCGAAGAGACGACAAATCCGTCCTCCATTATTGAGACAATCCATGTGACCAAGGAGTACACAAATGCGCACCTTCGTGTAGAAAGGGACATGTTGCGCGTTTTACCCGTTTTTTTTCGCCCAAACGAGATCACCAGCGAAAATGTATATGCTATCGGATGAGGAAGTAGCCTACTCCAATAGTCTGTACAGTGGGGAAACCGGGACGGAAGCGAATGACACTAGCGAGGAGCGGTCCCACGGGTACGAACGGAGCCAACTGGGCAACTTCCACCGGACGGGCGGAGCGCGGGGGAGGAGGCACACGTACAAGATGTGGCGCAAAGAGGCAAATCAAATTGCGAGCCAAAGTGAGAGCCAAAGCGAAAGCCAAAGTGAGTATCGGCGCGACGACGACAGTGAGTACCGGGGGGAAGACCATAATGCCTACCAGCTCGAGTATCAAAATCCGTACCAGCTGAAGCATGAAAGTCCTTACACGCACGAGTATCAGAGTCCGCCCCAATGTGAAGGCGAAATGTTCAAGTACGTCTGCATAGCATCGATAGAGGACGTCGAAATTTTGTTCAAGTGCAGCTTCCTGCCCCATGAGCTGGACGCCGCCGCGAACTACACAATAAAAAAAATACTGGGTGCCTCCAAAAGGAAACTAAATCATTGCAATAAAAAAATGCTTAATTGGGACAACAGAATTATTTATTTCACAATCTGCACAGAAAAAAAAATGGCATTCTTTCTTATCGGATTGCATATGAAAGCTTACTTCAAGAATTACGCATTCGAGTTCTTGAAGAAACTGGAAATATACACAAAGTCGGATTTATTTTCTGGCCAGAATTACAAAGCGAAAAATATCAACCCGTCCAAAATGCACACCACAGAAGCGTTTTTGCAGCGCACAATTAAAGGCATTAATAAATGTTGTCGTGATGAAAAAATGATAGCAGTGAAACAAAAGCTACATAAAATTAATTCCGTCATGAATAATCACATCGATAATTTATATCAATCCAGGGGAAACATAAAAGCTCTCAAACATAAGACGCAAAACATGTCGAAAAACACGTTACACTTTGTTCAAAATAGTAAAAAATTGAAAAGAATTATGCTCATGAAGTACTGGAAGACATATGTTTTCTTGGCCTGTTTCGCGATCATAGGATTTAAGGTTTACCGATCCATATGATGGGTTGGCTATTTTGCTCTTTCCCTGGAAGATGCGGTCAGCCGTCCATTTGCCATTCACGTAAAAAGCTTCTTTTGAAGCGCTACCCAAGGGGGGCACTTCGCCCCCCACCCCAGCTATTCGGATCATCCTGGTCCCAGTCACTGTTTGTACATTTCATTTTGTGTAGCACTATCAGGACGCCTGATGCCAGCGCGGCGCTAAATTTCTACTCATTTGTTAACACCCTTTTGAATAACATTTTAACAGCCCCTTCAACAACATTTTATTTCTCTTTTTTTTCCCCTCTTTTTTGAAAACTGTCCCTTTTTAGTGAAAAGATCCACACACACACGACCGTGGCACTGATCCTCGCGGCAGCTCGAATCGAAACAAAATCTGCTAAGAGGGAGACTTTTTTTTTTTCTTTCCCCTCTTTGCCGCCCCGTCCCAGTTGGCTCCTCTACACGCGGCTGCAAAGCAGGGATGTTTCGAAGGATGCCGAGTTCTCTTCCCCGTTATTCTTTTGATGAACGGGATGGCCAGGGGAGGGGTAAACAAAGTGAATCCTCGTGAACTATTCCACGGAGGGGTAGTATTCTTGTTAGTGGCCCCTCAAAGATGATCTTCCCTTTTTCTCCACCCCGTTGGGGCAACACACAGTAGATGATGGGACGTGTGTAGACAGGATGGTCATCCCACTAGTATTAGCTGACTGCTCGTCCTATGCGTCTGCGCGACGTACTGCCCCCAATTCGCTCCTTTTCCCCTGGGTCATTCCTGCTCGTTCTCCTTTGTATCCCCCTCGTGTAGCGACTCGACCGGCTGCTCCCTTTGTCCCTTCACTTCCTGCGCGTCGTCCTCATTTCCAAGAAACCCCTCATTCTCCATGGATTCATTTTGGGCATCCAACTCTAAAAGCTTCATTTTCTTTTTCCTCTTCTTCTCCTGCTTCAATTCGTTAATAAATTTCTGAATTTCCTCCTTGAGCTCTGGCATGGGTACCAGCTGCTCCTTGCTGAGGGGTGCTCGGTTAAAGGGGTCATTGGGTTCACTCATCAGGTGCCTCTCAATATTCTTTCGATCGATGACAATGCCAGATGTGGGTAGCAAAACGGGATCTAACATTATGTCTTGCAAAATCGGATCCAAATATTTATCAGGTATATCATTCACATCGTCAAAAAGTTCCACTTCGTCTTTCATATCAATAATATGTTGACAGAAAAATTTAAATTTATTTAGATCCTCCTTGCGTAGTAGTCCTTCCCTTTTGCATATGTAGTAAGCCTTGTTGAATACTTCCGGTTTGTAGTACCTTCCTTCGTTGGCGATTTCTCTGATAAGAAGCTCCTCATTTTTCTTATCCGAATTTAGTAAAAAGAGGTAGGACTCTACGATACTGGTTAGCCATAACTGGGGTCTAAAATTATACTGTTCCATATTCTTCACCTTTATGTTTAAGCATTTTGGTCCCACTAGGTAATCGAAGTAGCAATTCAAGCAGGTAACTATTTGGGATAGAATCGTATTCGATGTGACGATATTGTTTGGGTAGTTCTTACAAAGCAAATTCAAAAAAATGCAAGACTTGTAGCAGTAAGTAATGATCATTTTGGTCCTCGCCGCTAAATTCCTCATACTTTGGTTCCTTATGTCCGTTCCGACATTGCCTCCCCCTCCCTGGTCATTATCGCTGTTGTCACTGTTGTACGACTCGTTCAGGTTCGGTGCACTGTCTTCTAGATCGCTTTCCCCAGAGGGGTTCAGCGCACTGCTCGCATTGGCGTTGGACACCCTGCTGTTACGTGTCGCGTTGGCGTACGTATTTGAACCCCCTCCCGCGCGAGTAGCGGTAGCAGCAGCGGCAGTCACACCACCAGTAGCGGCAGCCGCGATTCCCCCGCGTTCCTGGTCGTCCTGCTTCTTATCCTCCCGACGCTTAATCTCGGACAAGTACGAAACCACTTCCTCGACCAAAAAGTTCACATCGTTCAGTAACAGGTGAATCAAGTGCACGAACAAATTGTTGTTCCGAATAACTAGCTGTGTAAACTGATCCACGTAAATCTCGTTAAGAAAGAGACTGTTAAAATTTTCCACGATGCGAACCCTAGTTTGCATCCTCTCCGTATACTCTCCTTTTTGTGACGCAATAAAAACGTAGGTCAACGATTTTATGATATACTTTCGAGTCAAATCCGATTCTTCTATGATCTTCTTCATGTTTTCACTTCTATACAGGTAGGTAAACGTTTTCGGAGCCGCTTCGCACCTCAGGTGGATGCTCTTTATGTGGTTCTCGCTCAGCATCGTGAAGATACAGAAGGAAAGAAATAAGTCAACATTTAGGTAACTCAGGAAATTTTCATTCCCCGGACTTTTAAAGGTGTCCAGTTCGTATAGGAGGTATATTATGTCAAATATATCGTTTAGGAAAAATGTCGGGATGATGGAGAATTGGGGGGATGCAAACAAGTGGTCGTCGCTTTCCTGGGTGGGACTCCTCTCTGGGTTTTCACTCCCTCCTTGGCCCTGCGCTCCGTTCGCCCCCACTTCGTCTGGCGGCAGTTCCGCGCGACGGTTCTCTTCCTGTGGCAGTTCCGCGCGGAGATTCTCTTCCTGCAAGAGTTCCACCCGTGGCTCCTCTCCATCTCGCTTTTCCGCGCCTTCCTGTGGTTCCTCCCCTTGGCCCTCGTGGACATTCGCGGAAAGGGAGAGGCTGCCGAAAGTTCTACCTCTCCTGATGTAGTTCCTCTCATTCGGAGGAGGGCATGACTTCAACACCAGGTGGGTGAAATTCCCATTGTATTCACTCAGAAGCTTCGTCATATCTATGCAGGCATTCCCTTCCATGTCGTACAAATAAGCAACATGCAAAAAGTATGCGATGCTGAGGTGCAAAAATTTAAATAACAATTGAATAAAACGAGAGCTGTAGAGAAAAATCTTCCATGTATGTATATTCATGTAGTACACTTTTTTGTCCTTTGCATTGGGTACCTCTTGTACTATCCGGATAAATTCATCAATGGCTGGTTTGAAGAAGACACTAAGAGACTTAAATGTGATCCAAAAGATGGACGTTATAAATTTAGGTTCCTTCCGGAATGATTCTGCATTTTTTACTTTCTCTTTTATTTTTTCCACATTGGATTTTTCTTCAAACGAAGACTGATTGGTTATATTTTTTAACAAAAATTTAGAGAAGGGATCATCCCTCAGAAAAAAAAACAAGTCGAAGTCGCTGATCTTGTTCATCGTAATCGGTTCACACAAGCAGAGTAGAACCCAAAACATGTTCAGGCAAAAGCCGTAGGAATTCTCTCCCAACAATTTTAAAAACAATCCGTAAGATGCGTCTAACGATTGTGGATAAGTCGAATAGTGGTACATGATTTTCGTCTTTTTCTCGTTCGAAATGATAATGCAAGCTAGCCAGAGGAGGACTCGTTTCTTGCTGTCCACACTTCCTTTAAGCAAATTTTTTATCGTCTCCACGCAGTTCTCCAAAATCCAGTCGGTGTCTCTCCTCAACATAACATATGTATTTTTCAAAGCAGCCAATGTCATTTTGTTCAGAGAATTCGTTGCACTGTTGTAGAAGTATTTGTACATGGCAATCTCCTCCTTGTTCGTCACATTTGGCATCGTTATAACTGTGGGGGAGATTAATCTTCCCAGGAGGCTGTTTAGCTGGAGGTTATACCCGCATGAGTTTATTTCTTTGTCCTTGCTACCCGGTTTCTCTGCATCGAACCCGGCATAGCTAGCATGAATTTCACCTTCTCCTGCAGCGCTGTCCACTCCGGACGATGCACAATCCCTTATCTTGTCTTTCAAATTGAGATGCAAAAATATCGATTTATTAGAAATAATAAGTTCCGCAATTTGCTTAAAGCTTGAGAGGAACTTTAACAAAACAGCCACGTCATTTTTTGGATAAACCAAATTTCTTCCATTCAAGTTTTCCAAAATGAGATCCACAATGGGAGTGAAAAATTTATTAAGTTGTTTATCCTCCTCTCTCTCTTCATTCTTATCATTTTCTTCAATGACGAATAGGATTTTTTTTAAAAAACGAGAAGTACATGAATCCTTTAGGAATTCATAAAAGGTGTGAATCCGCTCCTTCGCTGGGATACTCACCTCTGGATACACCTCCAGATTCTCCAAATAAATAATTACACTATTGATTATCTGATCGTTGATCTCATTGGTTACATCATCGATCTGCTTACTCTCGAGCTGCACATGTTTGAAGAGAGTTCTATCGGATAACCTCGACGAACAGGAACACAAGTACGTCAGGCAGTTCTTCTTTTGCTTATGCAGGTAAGCTATTTTGTGCAGGAGGATAAAATATAAGTTATCAATCTGTAATGATGGTGGCTTCTTCTCTTTGCTCGTTTGGCTCAATTCCCTTTCGTACGACTCTAGGTGCACCTTGGCGTTGCTCGCCTCCTCCCTCCTCAGGCATATTTGAAGGGCGCTCTGCAAAATCGCATCCTCTTTTCCCTTGTCTAGCATTATCCTCTCCTTTGCGGTGACAGCGGATCAGTGTGTATGCGCGGTAGTAGGGCAATGTGGCAGTACGTCAGTACGTTCACCGCGGCACCTTTCCCCTGCGCGTCCTACGTTTTCCCCCTTGGTGGGCACTTCGCTCGGATCCCTCAAAGCTCGCCGCTCCGGGTCCGCGAAACGGGGGAAGGTTCAAAGAACCACAAAGAAACACAAACGGGAAAGAAAAATGTAGAAATGCCGAGGTTGTCGCAATGCCTGGGATGTCGCTCCTCCTTCGGCTAACACTCCCTTCTGTTATGTGTTTCCAACCCTACAGGTTTCTTCCCCTCGGTGTCGAAACAGGCTGTGAACTTTATCTCCTCTGCAATTGCCTCCAGCCACTCTGCGATGATAAAGTAATATGGTCCTTCCCAGATTCCCCCAAAATTAAAATCGCTCTGCTTTTAATCGTCCGTGCGGTGATGAGGCCTACGAAGGGATGCCGAAACTGTGCATCCCTTTACTGCTGCCTCTTCGGAAGAAAAGGTTGGGTTATTTTCTGTTACCCCTCCGTGCGGCTTCACGTTTCCGCGTTCTTTCGCACTTGTTGGTACTTTTTTTTTTTTTTTTCCTTTCCTGGACTCGCCAGTTTGGCACTTTATTATTTTATTCTTTTTTGGGCGCCTTCGTCCGGCTTCACTTTCGCGTCCGTTCGTCCATTTTTTTTTATTTTGGTGACGTATAATGGCGGGGTATTTTATTACCCATTTGGGCTGCTTTGTTTTAGTGCGGCTATTTTGTGCCCCATTTTTATCGGCTCCATATTTCCGCCCGAGTTTAAATCAGCTCCAAGGTTAAGAGCACCCCGGGGTGTCATTCTTTTTTTTTTTTCCACCTTGCTCTTATCATTTGCCAAAGCACATGGTCCTTTGTTTTCTGTTCTTTCCCCTGGCGACTTGATCCCTAGCTGCCTATCCCCCACTTGAATATCCGTTTAAACGTCGCAAGTGCATACAAAACAACCTAACGTAAAGGAATATACCATCAAAGGGAAAATACCTTTTACGAGATCCTACACTCAGAGAAATTTTTACAAAACGAAACAGATGGTGAGTGGGTGTACACAGGGATTGCATGAAGAGTTGCTTTTATTCCTTCTTTTTTTTTCTTCCCATGCACCGTTAACATTTTTTTTTTTACGAGGCTAACAATTTTTGTCCTTTCTAGGGGTCACACCGGTTAGGCAGCGACACGTGAAGAAGTGGAAAGGGACGCCTAGATTGCTGTTCACCGGGACGACGGGCCCCTATGCAGGGGCACACACACGTGTAAGTACGTCTGTGTAGCTACCCATAAGCGGGAACGAGAAAGTTACAACACATTGCCTTAACCATCAATGAGGGAAAAGAAAAAATAAAGTGGCCATGTTCTTCGTTAGACCTACCTCTGTCTTCCTAGTAAAGACATGCTCTTTAAGATGTTTTTTTTTCTCTCCGTCTAAATTTGGTACGTAGAAGGTATTTCTTTTGTGGACTCTCTTTACCTCCTCGCTTTGCGTACCTTTCTTCGTGCTCCCTTTTCAAAAAGGAGACCATTAGACGGTGCACCCTCTCCGATGGACAAGCTGCCACACCCCGCTACATGATCAAGCTGTGAGTGTGACAGAGGAGCAAACGCATCGACTCTCCGGTGATCACTTCTGTTTCACCTGTGTACCCTGCTTCCTCTACTTTTCCCCATTGTCTTCACATGGGGACTTCAATTTCGCTCGAGAGAGGCAAAACTTACTTCACGTGCACTATGGGAATTAGCCAAATTTGGGGGTGAAGTTCCCCTCGCTATGTCTCACTGTATGCCACACCACCAAACCTATAGTAACACCCATTTGGTAACCTAACAAATAAAGTGAAACAAAGACCAGAGTCATAGTTTTCCTTCCTGGCCGCTCACTCCTACAATTGGTACATTTAAAGAATTTTTTTTTTCTTCTTCTTCGAATTACTACCCCAGTATGTCACACCCAAAGTTATAGAGGCGTAACTCTCGTTCTTCCTCCAGCACATAATTTAAGAAGCTTCTTCGTGTGTGGGGAGTTAACGCTTCGTAGTACTTCCGCATGGGAAGCGGGCCATAATGTGTATGTGCGCGTTGTTTAATGTTTCTTTCATCACCCGTACTGAGCGACTGGACAGATTCACTAGGCTTTTTTTTTTTTTTTACGCCTTGCCTATCAGGAAAATGCTACCATCAGAATGCACCCCTGTTTGTTTATTCAACAGATCGTTTTTTTTTTTTTTTTTTTTTTTCCATCTTGAGCATTACCTCATGGGAACTAGCCATTTGTTCCCCTCGCAAGAGAAGTTATCATTAAATAATTTGGATACACTTATGGGAGTTTCTTTTTTTCTTTTTTTCCAGTGAGGGATGCACTAGGAGGGATTGACTTGGCCTCTTTGAAGATGGCATTGAACATGTACAGCACCCCCGCGGGAAAAAAAAAAACAAAACAAAAAATAAAATAATGATAATAATAATAATAGTGAGCAAGTAGAACGCGGCGAGATGACCACCCACCCGCTAGAAACACAAAAAATGATGCACCTGCAATTTTCACCCCATCTTGCAGATTGGAAAGGCTGATCACTTCGCTCCTTCGGGGTCTCATCAACGTCAAGCATATATGTAAAAGGGAAAAGGAAAAAGACAAACAGATGAGCTAACCTCCATTCGGGTGGAAATTACCCCCCTGCGTGTCTGCCGAAATGCACCCTGTCACATGCATATGTAGACCCTACCCCAATGTGTGCACCTTTCACGTGTGTATTCCTCATGGGTGTGATCCTGTTGGGTGTACACCTCATAGGTGTATTCCTCACGTATGCACGCCCAACTTCCCCCCCTCCCAAGCCATAATCATGGACGGCAACAGGCGATTCGCAAAGGAAAAGGGACTCCACTCCTCTCTGGGGCACTACATGGGATCGAGAACGCTCATCCAAGTTAGCAGATCTATGCGTAGGAATTTTCCTGTACGCATAGGCGCCAAATGCAAGGTGCCCATATGACCGCCTATTCGAAGCATCAATTGAGCATAACCTGCGTCACCGCTACCACGTCACAGCTACCACGTCACAGCTACCACGTCACCGCTTCTCACCCAGATCATAGAAATATGCGTTAGGTTGAACATAAAAGTGCTATCCGTCTTTTCGCTTTCCCTGTTGAATTATAACAGAAGCCCAGAGGAAATACACTTCCTCTTTTATCTAAATCTTCTCATTTTAATTAACGAGGAGTTTTTCATGTAAGTGCATTGCTCACGGATCCATCTGCTCATGCGATTACGCGGCGAGGGCTGTCCCAAATGTTATTCCCACGTAAATTTCCCAAACACGCAAACGGTTTAACCTACTCATCAGGAATTTCATAAAGGACAACAAAATTAGAGTCAAAGTGATTGGAAACCTTTCTTACATCAACGAAGCTTACAGAAAAATTATCCACGACATTGAACAGAAGACGGAGCAGTTTGACAAGTAAACTACAGAAAAGACGAGCCTGCTGGGACGTTTAGAAATATATCTTTTTCTTTCTTCACATCTTCGTATGCCTCGTTAGTGCACTTTTGCACACGGACTTCACAGACGTTGGCACCATCGCAGGTGCACTATTCGGATCGTTATGTGAATCATTCATTTCTTTCCCTCCTCCCCTTCTCATCCGTAGCCTCCTCTTGAACCTCTTCTTTTCCTACACCAGTAGAAACGAAATGAGTCTCTGCAAATTCAATCCCAATTTGTACTTCAACACATATAAGAGCCTGCTGGAGGAGCGGGAAGTACTCTGCACTCCCTCCTCTACATTAACAAAGCAGGAAGACGAAGATAAATGTGATTATTTAGAAAGCACACTGAAGAATGAAAGGGGTGACAGCTATAAGTTGTTCGAGGTGGAATGTATATGTGGAGGGCGCTCTTTCCTAAATCGGGGGCAAATCAAAATGTATCGTAAAAATAATGGAGAAATAAATAATGATAACACAGATGATGCTACTATATATTTGTCTTTTCCCCTGACGAAGCCCCATCTGGGGGGAATGTGTGCATTGGGCAATACCGACCGTTTCACCTGCACGTTATCTCTTCCCACCATTCCGAATTGATTCCGTTACCCTGACCCCCACCCAACAGACTCCATTACCATAAGAAGCTCCTCACTTGCGACCTGCCCCCTCCGAACATTTTGATACGGACGTCCGGCGAGAAGCGACTGTCCGACTTTATGCTCTACCAAGTTAGCCATACGAGAAAAAAAAAGAAAGCATCTTTATAAAACTCCGCTCAAGTGCACCATCCCGTGTGCAGACTTTTACGCCATAAACGTGAACACCCCCTCGTCCAAAGCGCAATTCGTAAACTTCTTCCCCTCCCCCATCTTCTCCCTCTCTAATATGTAGATTTCGGAATTTACAGAAATTTACTTCATCAAGGAGTACTGGCCAATCTTCAACTTTCTGCAGTTCATATATGTCATCT
This sequence comes from Plasmodium inui San Antonio 1, assembly GCF_000524495.1. Lineage (NCBI taxonomy): Eukaryota > Apicomplexa > Aconoidasida > Haemosporida > Plasmodiidae > Plasmodium > Plasmodium inui. The sequence continues at coordinate 816,579 of NW_008481843.1, read as the reverse complement.
TGCACTACACCATTTTTCAGACGACCAAATTGGATTTTTCCTACTCCAATCCGTGTCCACACTGATTGATTATTTTGCCATTTCATTTTGTTATTTTACCTTGTAATTTTAGTATATTATTTTATTTCATTTTTTTGATAGTTTTTTGTGTGCTCCCCCTTCACACCTTCCTTGTGACCATTTGTTAATTGTCCCCTTTTTTAAAAGACTCCCCCTTAAAACGATACTTAATTAACACCGCTAGACCAACCACCCCTCCACTGATGGAAGGCAATTCCTCACTTAAAATTGGTTAAGGTGTGTCCTTAATTGATGCATGTAGATCCACGGCGAGGGCATTAGCGAAATCACTCGCACGAAAATAACTTATGTTGCTTCATTTAAGACAATACTAAAACAAAGTTACAAAAAAAATGAGGCAAACCAGAGTGTCCTCCTGCATGGTAAGGCGCAAAAGGGACGCAAATAAAACGAAAACGATGACGAAATGATGGCGAAATGATAGCGGAATGGAAAAGACATGACGACGAAATGATGGCCAAAATGAGAACGAAAATAACAACTAAAACGGCAAAAATGGCGACGAACGAGAAAACGCTCGCAAGGCGCCAAAAAGCATGAATCACCCTAGACGTTGGCTTATCAAAAATGCTGAGCTGCTCACAGAGACGTGTCGCCTCGGGTTAAAAAAAAAGAAAAAAAATGGACACTTCATAATGTGTACTTACCCCTTTGCACACACTTTTGTTAAAAATATACGAACGGATAATATTTTTTAACGCTCCGCTTGAAGACATTTTTTTTCTTGCTCTTCCAGACCCCCAACTCCTCACAAAATAATCGGTGGCTCCATAAACACACACGGGATGTAATCATTCAAATGGTTATATGCAAAATGAGGACCCAAATTAATCTTTCCTGAAGCACCCATGTACAAACTCACAGACGGATGATAAAATCCTTCATAAATATCAACAAAGGCGTTTTTCTTTATTTGCCCATTTAGGGAGAAAAAAATAGACGAGCCGTAGTTTTTCTTTAACATGGGTGGATCTTTTGGATCACATAGAATACCATTTTGCAAATATTCATACAATTTTTTATCTGATCTTGGATCGAAGTTATACGTATTTTTGTTCTTCAAATTTAAATAGCACCCAATGATATCACCTACTTTAATTGGTTCCATGCAGTCGTAACTTATGGAGTTGTTAAAGATTCTTCCATTTTTGCTATTGACGCAGTAGCTATATTTGTCTGTTCCTATGGGATAGTCATACCTCATGTATCTGCAAGCGAAACCGACTCTTATATATGGGTTTACCTTTATCACTTTGTCCCTGTAACCTAGAAACTGGAAATTTTGCACTGGTTCTTCAATTTTTATTTCGTAGTACCATTTTCCGATGTCCGCCCCATTATTCACGAAAACACTGGACCATCCTTTGTCTCCATAACAGGTGAGCTTATCGCTGCTTAAATTCACACAGCTGTCTTTATACTTTGTTGAGAACGTCACATTATTTTTGCTTCTATATTTGCTATAATCAATAAAATATTTATAGCTTTCCTTTTTCTTGCTATTCGCTTCCGGTTGTGCATGTCTTTGCCTTGCTTCGTTCTTCATCGTCGCATGTCCATTCGGTTTCTCTTTTGCCTTTTCCTCCTTACTTGCGTCACTTCGTGCTAATTCCGTTTTGTTACTCTCTCCTGCTTCGACTCCTCTTTGTTCTTCTTTAGCATTTCCAGTGGTCGCGTTTCCCTGAGCAGTGTCATCACTTTCGAGCTCTGCCTTCGTGGCGCACTTTTCCACACGCGCGTGCGCATGAGTATCCCCATGCATGTACGTGTCCTCATTCAGCTTATCGAGCCCTTTGTTGCTCTTCTGGATGGGATCGGCACAACTGATTCCTCCATCCTCTGTTTTCGCATGCTTGTTTATGCTACCAGTAGTGGAGTTCTCCATCAAGTCAATTTTATCAACATTGGTGCCACTGCTCATGCCGTCAAGGGTCCTGTCCAATTGGTACCGTTCCTCCATTGCTTCCGCTTTTCTCTTCTTATCAAAGCTAGCGCCAGTCATTGCCGTAGCCGAGGCAGATGTGCATGCACTGTTGTCCCCATTTTTTGCATCTCCAATTTGAGTAAAGGGTTGTCCCTTTTCGGCTCCATCTTTATCCGAATTCTGATAACTGGGGCTCACTGGCACTTGCCCATTTTCGTTTGGCGAATCCACCTCTGCATTTGCAGCATTTTTGTCCTCTTCGTCTTGGACGTTATTAAGACTTGTCATGATTCCCCGTTCTGAGTGCTTATAGGTTATCCGTTTGGTACTACTATTCTATCACGTTTGCGTCTCACTGATTTCTCACTCGGTTCTTACGTTTTTTCCTCTCTCGATATCTTTGCTATTATTTTTCCCTTTTATTATTTTTCCCTGTTACCATTATGGTTGGCACCTGTAGTCATTGCCCATCGAGGGTCGTACGTTTTCTGATAAATGACAGTGTGCTGCGGGGAGTTCCTTCCTGTGGGCGGAAACTATCATTCTAATTGGGGCGCAATTTTCGCGTAACTTTGGCGCAGTGCTGTTACCAAGGTGACACCAAGTCGGCACAAACGCGACACAATTCTTCTACTCCCTCGAAACAGTCAGATTTGTTTTTGCCCTAAATTCTGACTTGTGCAAAATTTCCAAATTAAAGGTTGCACTTCCGATGTGCCGGGTTTATTTTATAATTTTTTTTTTTTTCTCCTCTCGAAATCGGTCATGCGTGTTGGAGTAGCACTTCAGCGCTCGCATGTGAACGCGTGTGTGTGTTCTCGGGATGCAAATAAATGTGTATGCATGTCGTGACGATTGCGAACTTGTGTGCATACAAAAATACAGCATGGCAACTTTAATCGCATGTTACCCAACATTCCCAGCAATTTTGCTGCTACGCGCTTTTTCTCTTCCTTCTTGTCACTAATTTGACGCGCGCGCGGTGAAGGAAGGGGCTACTGTTGGGAGGAGTGGAAAGGTGAGATGCACACAAAGGGGGCATGCACACGCCTACGCACAGGTAAGCATAACGTATTTACAAATGAACACATTTATATAAACGCCTCTGTACGTTTATGTAAGTAGGTTTGAGGTGTATGTACGCCTAAGTATGCCTTTCCACGTACACTCTTCTGTACACCTTCAAATTCGCCACAAAAAAGAAAAAAAATTGTGAGCACACAGTAAAACTTCCCCCTATCTGTATACGCCCCAAGGAGCAACAAAGTTTTCAAGGTCACGGCGAACGAATAGCAGATATGAAACTGAAAAAAAGGGAAAAAAACAACAACAGAAAAAATCCTTTTTATCTGCAACATTAACCCCTTATATATTTTTTATACCTCCCTTAGTTCGCCAGTATTTACCGTTTTGGTACACCTTATGCCCCTCTCTCTTTCCCCACTTCACTTACAATTGTACGTTTTTACGGTCAACGTCCAAACGGAAAAGAAACATATACGTGATATGCCTATTTCACATTAGCCTGATTTTCTCCTTTTCCTTTTTTATTACGAAGGTTCTTTTTGTTTACTTGGATTTGAGCCAGTTGGGGTTGCCGTGCGTACGGACTTCACTGGCAGGTATGGTTAAAGTTGCTCACCTAGTATACTGGGAGAAAAACCTCTTCGCGCGTGAAACTTTTGTAGCTGCCTCGATTCGGTGATTACTCATTTGGGGATGCCCAACGGGAAAACTACCACTTTTTGGCCAAGTCCCACATGTAAATTATTTCGGGCTCGGCGAGCCCTGTGAAGAGTATACATATACGCAACATGCATTGTAGCTTTTTTTTTTTCATACGTCGTTCAGGCAAAGCCAACACATTGCTTCGCATCATTTGCTGATTATAATTTTTTGCCAACTTTGCAAAGTTCGCACAATTTGTACATTTTGAACAATCTGCCCATTTTGCACAATTTTTCCAACTTTATTGTTAAGGCCGCTTTGCTGTTTGCCCGACCACCCGGTGTTCTCATTTTCGTCCGCAACACCCGAATTGAAGATCTGATGAGCCGTCCACAGCTCCTTCCCCATTGACCACAGAATCATTATCTTTCCCCTTCCCAATTATCCTGTTTCCATATCATAAAATTTGGAAACGAATTGAATGCACAATTCGTAGACACACTTGCTCCTCTTTCGTTTTCCTCTCACGAGACGTAGGAAGAATGCGCACCAACAGTTCGAAGCGCAACTGCAGTGTTTCGCCTTGTACACAACTGGCATGTTTCGTCTCGCCGTGTACAAAACTGAAGTGCTTCTGTCTTCGAAACACCAATTTAGCCTCAAGGGTGGCCACCTCACATGTCGAGGAGGACTTCCCGTAAGTTGCACTTCACACGTACGAGTGCAGACTCTCAATTTGGAAAATTAAAAAAAAAAAAAATTTTGCAAAACTGAGGCATCCAATCTTTTGGTCGATCTCTTCCCCCCAACACAAATTGGTAACATGTCCCCATCTTCATGCCTTTCCTACCCCGTATATATCCCCATTTTGATTTATCCATGAGGAGTGCAAAAATTGGATGTCCCATCCCCTGTCCATCATAAGCAATTCACCTTCACGTTGAAAGAAGGATGCCGATTTTCTGGTAGCTGTCCATGCGAGGGAATAAAACCGTTGTGGTACGGAAGAGACAAGCCCATAAAGGATACCCTAGATGCTCAGAGTGAATGTCATTATCTCGGGATAAAGCAAAAACCCTAAAGAAAGAATTAAAGTCGCACCTTCAAGCGAGCGACGAAGTGACCGAAGAAACGGAAATACCAACCGCTTTATCCAAAATGACAAGTGAAGAGGACGCTGGAGATGTAGCAGTCACTGTGGGGAACGCAAAAGAGGAAGAATGCAACGTAACCGTAATGGAGAAACGAAAAAAAAATTGCAAAAAATTGTCAAGTGAGCAAAAGGACACACATTCGGGTGAGCGTACAGAACAGTTCCACGTGAAAAATGGGGAAGGGATCCACCAAGAGACATTGCCACATGACCACGCAGAGGAGGATGAAAAAAAGAAGAAAAAACAAGAGAGAAAACAGAATGGTAGATATCCCCTCCTCACAGTAAACAAGGAGACAAAACCAACGGATGATGATCTGGAAAAGAACCAAATGCTCACAACAGACGAAGCGACAGACAGCTCCGAGGAAACACCTCCAAAGGGATGCCTGCCGAAAGGGGAAAAAAAATATTCCCTCGCGTTGAAAAGTATAATTAGAACAAGGGATGGTACGCACACGCGCGACGCGAACACGGATAAGTGGAGAGAAGGGCATAGAAGTCTCAGCGATGGAAGTCTCAGCGATGGAAGTCTCAGCGATGGAAGTCTCAGCCGTGGAAGTCTCAACCGTGGAAGTCTCAACCGTGGAAGTCTCTACGATGGAAGCCCCAGTAGCGGAAGCCGCAAGCACAGAAGCTACAGTTACTTCGCATACAACCCGCGGAGGGACGAAATTGTAAATGTAGAGATGCACTCACATGTTCTAATGGACGAGTCGAATGACAATAGCGCCGCCGCAGGGCCCTCCAGCGTGGAGAAAAACTCGTGTGTAGAGGCCAACCAGGGAGAGAAGAGCGAAGAAAGCGCAAGGAAGAAGAAATGGAATTTCAGGCGCAGGATTATGGGGAGGATGAAACGCAGAGCCAAGCGGGAAGCTGTATGTCAGGAGGCGCGTCAGGAGGCCAACCAACCGGCGCAACCACCGACGGAGTCATCGACGCACGACCCTGATAACCCGGTCCCCGAGGAAAACAATTTCGTCATATACAAAGTTCCAAGGTACCTCAAAAAAAAAAACATCAAGTGCCCCTTCGTGTACAGGAAGGTGTTTTTTGGCAAGTACGGAATAATAAATTATGATTTGAAGGGAAACAAAAAAGGGACGCTCGTCATCACATTTCATGGACTAAACGGAACAAACTTAACCTTCCTGGACATACAAAAAACGCTAGTCAAACATAAGTTCCAGGTTCTCAATTTTGATCTGTATGGACATGGATTATCTGCCTGCCCCAAATATAATCACCGAAAGAAAACCTATGGAATAAATTTTTTTCTGACTCAGACGGAGGAATTGCTGATCCATTTAAAATTACTACATAAAGATTTTTATCTGATAGGATTTTCCATGGGCTGTGTAATTGCCATCGGCTTTGCAAAGAAGTACATAAAACAGGTGAAGAAAATTATTTTGATATCCCCTGTTGGTATTTTGGAGAAAAAGCCTTTTCCCGTGAAGATTCTAAAGTTGTTCCCCTGTCTGATCAACATTTCGTCCTTTTTTATGTTGCCCTGTTTTATTTCGAAGAAGAATTTTAAGCGCGCTTCCAAGGGGGACTCCAAGGGTGTGCCCCAAGGTGCCTCCAGGAAGGGGTCACACATGAGGGCGTCAAAAAGTGGCAACAAAGGTGACCACAAAAGTGACCCCAAAGATGCGCCCGGCGAATCGCTCAAGCAAGATCCCCAAGACGACTCCGATGACGACACGTCCGACTACCTGTACAACCGAATCATGTGGCAGGCGTTTGTGAAAAAAAATATCACGCACGCAATACTGGGCTGCATTAACAACTTAAAAATGTGGAGCGCCCATGACGTATTCAAAGAAGTCGGACTTAATCATATACCCGTTCTCATTCTCTGTGGCGAGAAAGACAGCATCTGTAGCGTCCACGTTTTCAAGAACACGTCCAAATTTTTCATCAATTGCCACATGATAATTTTTAGGAATGCCTCCCACTTAGTTTTGGTCGAGAAGAGCAAAGAAATTAACTCCTGTGTGTTGACCTTCTTCCACTTCCCCAACAACGCTGATTTGAGGACCGTCCATCATATGTTTCCGGTGGACACGCTGGGGAACTCGGTCCTTTACCAGCGGGACGACTTTTTCTGAGGTGAGGCGGAGAGGTGGAGAAGTGGCGGGAAAGCGGCAAACTGGTGGAAATTGCCACGCAGTAGTTCGTTGGCCGTGGGATGTCAACGCCCTTCCACACACCTTTCTCTACACCCATACGCCTTTTCCCAGCTTAAAGAATGGTTTGCATTCTCCAGTGGTATTATTTTTTATCCTGTTTTGTTTTGTTGATCCTTTTTTTGTAGTGCTTTTCTCCCCATTTAGCCGCACACACAATGTTGGATGCAATTCCCCGTGTGTGCTTCCCTTTTCCGCGTGAGCAAATCCAACATGTGTGCGGCTTTGAGCCATAAGTACCTCCAGCAGGGGTGTATCATATGTTGTTCCCATGTGAAACACAATTTTGAGGATTTTGTTTTCTCCTCACTGGCAGTCCTTCACACAGCTGTTCCGTCTTCTTTTTGCTTTTTTTTTAATTTCTAAGGGAACGCCTATCCTTTCCTTCTCATTTGTTTACCAATCTGTTGAACCATTTCTGCCTCGTTATGCTGAGTGTGTGGCCTTTGTGATTAATCCGCCAACCTCCTCTCACCTCTCGTGAAATATAAAAATTTACCCCCCTGGGAGATCCCCAGATTAGTAAAATATGCGTCGTATTGGTGTGCAAGCAGGTGGGTCATTTGGTCCATTCCATGAGGACACACAGAAGAAGCATTTTTTTTTCCCATCTTGTGTTAACGGTAGGGGTTACACCTTTAGGAGCAGGTATCATCACAGTTAAAAGCCCCCGTAGAAGCATGTTTCAATGCCTCATAGGCATCATGCTCATAGCGTCGCTACTCAGTTTCGCACTTTATGAAGTGATTGAAATGAGGGTAAAAGAGTCGACGTGTCTGTACATGCATATGTAGACCAACAGAGACGGTGTGCGGAATTGGACATCCCTTCCAACATGATCGTGCAACTTATGCAATGGGACTTGGCAATTTTTCTCCGTGGGGGAAACACTACTCCATGGGGAAACTACTACGAGATGAAGCTTCTTCTGCTGCAAATCGCGGAAAGCCAACCCCTTATTCGTACAAGAAGGAAAAAGAACCAACTTCAACGGTGAAGCCGCCTTATTATGGGCACAATCCGACACGCGCACCTTAGAGGACATAACGTATTGGTATTCCCTCCACGGTGACGCACACATAATCGCATCACCATTTTGCCTGCTAATCGTTTTTCCTATCAAATGGTTAAAGAGAGAAACTGATTTTTATCCGCTTCTCTCTTTAATGCAACACGTAAATGGGCAGAGCGCCTCTTACCCGGGCAATCTCAACTATGGTTCATTTTTTTTTACAGAATGGTACTCGCAAAAAGGGGATATTCTTACGGAGCTAAAAACACCAGTGAAGCTTTCGCAGAAAGTGCGATAAAACATTTTCACCGAGCGAGGGGAATTCATTCTGTGTACGCTCAGCTCATGGGGGTTGCCAACAACCCCCCGTACGGTAAGACGATTGCGTTACGGCCGAATTGGCCATCATCGTGACCACCATTTATTGTTTAACCATCCTTCAACCCATATTTTTCACTCTAATGTAAAATAGTTCTTTTTTGATATCCCCCCTGTTCAGAGTGTTGGTGACAGAACATACACCTACTACATGTAGCCCTTTTGGCGAAGTGGGGAGAACAACTTGGAATTTTTTTTTTTTTTTTTTTGAATTGTTCATAATAAATAGCCAAAGAGCCAAAATGGCTATGTAGCCAAAAATTGGGGAATTTTTCGAGGGGGTCAAAAGGAGGAAATTTTTCCCTATTCGCAAACACCTGCAAATTATTTCCGACATTCTATCTGTCGACAATTCTGACAAAGAGACGAGGGGTGAAAATTATGTATTCACGTCAACGGTCATGTTAACGTCCTTGTGTTCGCCGTTTTCATCTTTTGTCGCTCCTCCGAATTGGCAAAACGTGCGTATTCATCACCATCACGCGGTATGCGCAGAATAAATCCACATAGCCATTTTCGCTTTTTTCCTTTTTTTTTTTTGCTTTTTCTGTTACGTATTTCCCAACTGTTACAAATGTATCAGAATTAGCCCCCCCTCCTTGTTGTGTTTCGCTACTTTTGGAATACCTTTTTTCCTGAAGCATTTATTTTTCGGCGTGGTGCATACATTCTACATAATTTTTTTTGGCACTACAGCTATTTTTTGGGGTGCTAATCCTATTGCCCTGCCCCAGGCTACTGCAGGGCGCAGTTCTCCAGCAGATGAAAAAGCGTATGCCACCGACCATGCATATAAAATTAAGTACATAATTAGGTGTGTTAGGGAGGTGTCATATTGCAATATATATTAATGCATACCCAGCTGCCTATAATCCCCCCATTTCAAAAGGAGGCGTTTTTTTTTCCCCCTTTGTCCCCGCCCCCCCAGGACTCGCTTCCGCGCGGCGCCAACGCGAGTGGCAGCGCCGTATTCGCGTGCATACAAAAAGTTAGTAACCTTTCGAATTCCTTTTTTTTCCCCAAGTATTAAAGTTGAACCGCCACTCGGGGGCGATCGTACATATGTACCATCCGCACACCTACGTATGCTGGAACGCGCACAGGCGTAAACCGTGTTTTCATCTCACTCCCATTATACTTATAAACGCCGCAAGTACGATGGTACGACGCATAACCTTTGAGTACATTTTCCCGCGTGCCCTTTTAACACTTGTTCTAATTTACGTACCCCTAAATGTAACATATGAAAAAAAAAAAGGAAAAAAAAAACACTCATCTAGTTAATCCTTTCTTTTTTTCTCTTGTTTTTTTTTCCACGCTTTACGCGTTCGCACTTAAGAAAAATACTTCCATGTCAAGTGTTTCGAAATAGCAAATGGAAAAAAAATAGCCAAGTCGCAAAGCGTTCAGTAAGAAAAACGCCAAGTGACAAAAACACCAAGTCGCAAACCGTCAAGTGACAAAAACACCAAGTGACAAAAACTCCAAGTGACAAAAACTCCAAGTGACAAAAACACCAAGTGACAAAAACACCAAGTGACAAAAACTCCAAGTCGCAAACCGTCAAGTGACAAAAACACCAAGTGACAAAAACATCAAGTGACAAAAACACTAAGTCACAAAAACATCAAGTCAAGGAACACCAAGTGACCAACTTTCACGTGACAAAAACGTGAACAATCGAACGTCCCTTGTTGCGTTTAAGTTAAAACCTGTAAAGCCTTTTAGCGTTACATTTTTCACCACTTTGTGTTTCATTTTGCGTACCTACCTCTCGTTTTTGTGCTTCGCCATACTCTTGGCCAGTCGAGGGGAAGAAACAGTCAACATAACGAAGCATTCGCCTTCGAAGTTGCATCCACCGTTACATCCCCTTCACATTCGTGTTCCCCATTTTTTTTGCCTGCTTGTTCTCCGTCCAAGCTTGCGGTTAAGCAGCTTAACAGAATCATAAAACATGTAGCAGCGTTCCCAGCGCGCCTACGCGTACATTATGTATATGTGCCTTCATATGCATGTATATAGAAGCATATGCCCGAATGTGCCTACCGATACATCTGCGTATGCCCATACCTGTACGCGGGCGCACTTGTGCCACCCTTGAACGTTCTTTTTTTTTTTTTTTTTTAATCCCACTGCATCACTGCCTTATGCATGTATATATGTATTCCTCGTTTTGCCTTCTTATTGTGTAGACCCCACCACCACCAGTTAGCACATCCCCACGTATGAATTGTACGTGCTTCTTTATACGTACGTGGGGATGAGCGCAGTGAGGCGGCCTGCCAAATCAAAGGCAAGTGTGTCGGCGATCTATATGATACGTTTTTCGTGTTTGTGTACTTGTGCAAGCCCATCTTTCGTGAGAGGGGAGTTCTTGCCATTTCGTCATTTCTTTATTTCATTTATTCCTTCCTTTACGCTTTTCCCCCTTTCCCCATGGATTAATTAGCTCACATCGCTGCGTACGACGTTTCAGCCGCGTGTATAAATTGACGTGTTGTTGTTTATGTAGAGATGCATACCTACGCCCGTGCGCGAAAGCAGTTGTAGTTTTAGCCCACTTCGCGTCCTCCGTAGTGTGTTCACGTGCACATGCATACCTGTGTATAGGTGTGTACCCTTGTCCGCATGCACCACATATTTGCGCGTGAGTTTGGCGCCTACCTGCAATCCGCTGCTTACACTCGTGTGACTGTTTTTGCGCCCAAAAAAAAAAAAAAAAAAAAAAGGGGCGCAGACAATTTATATGACCCGCAATTCGTTGTAATCCCCCTTTTAAGAGCGCCCCCTGTGTACACAAGCCTACGCAGGAATATATGTGTAACATACACGCGCATTTGTACCCCTCGTGCGTCTTTTTATTTTGTTCTTCCTTCACCCTTGTGTTCACGCGTATATGCGCATATTTGTACACGTCCTAATCGCGTCAGAAAGTGAACTCTTTTTGTGTCCCGTACTAACAAACCCATAAGTAGCATGAACGTCTTTCCCGTGCACTTCGCGCGAGCATTTCGTAAGTGCATACTTCTTTTCATGTGTAGCATATGCGTTTGATGTAATTAACGAACAGTCTACCTCATGGTACGCCTTGTGTGTTCACCTTATTAATGTATTTCCTTATTCTTTGTGTTTCGTTATTCTGTGTGTTTCGTTTTTCTGTGTTTTTTCATATTCTGTGTGTTTTGTTTTCCCTCCTTTCATTCCTTCATTGTTTTTTTTTTTTTTTTTTTGCGTGAAGTTATTTTTTTTCTTTCCCCTCCCAGGGAGAGAAAAGTCCTCCTTTTGTGTGTGTACGGAAGTTTGTATGTACTTACCAGCAGAAATACGCCTATCGTTACGTGTGTGTCTTCCCCATGTGAAGTTTCCCCCACGTGCGGAAGAGTGCATACGTGGAAGCCCATTTGGAGGCAACGACAATTTCACAAGTTAAAGGTACGCTGCTAGCAGCCCTGTTCCAACACCTGGAGACGGTGATGTCGCAGTGTATGTAGGCCCCTTCAAAAAAAAAAAAGGAAACGTAAAAATACTGCCAATTATGAATACAAAATGAAGATCCAGATACCGAAGGATGACAATTATATACTCATGCTAGATAAGATCAGTGAGGAGGAGAAATTTTTCATCCACGTTCTGTCAACATGTGATGAGAAGAATCTGATTGACCACCTCTTTCCCTTTGTGGACTGGGTGTGGCTGAAGTCCGATTTGATAGCTTGGGCGCCTGTGTTGAATCGGTTCGACGACCTCCTGCATAGCTACATCCTGCATAATAAGTTGAGTGGGGAGGAGACCAGCATCGGAAGAGGTGGTGGAGGCGTGGAGGTCGGAGCGGATGGTGATGCGCAGCCGGGGAGTGCGCCCATGCAGGTGGAAAAAAGTAGCGAGAAGGGCGGCAAAAATGACAGTGAGAGGACGAGCGAAAAAAACCATGAACCGCTGAACGCAGCAAACCATGAACAGCTGAGCGAACCCCCCAGAGAGTCGTTCATCCCGTCCGATCTGCTAGTCGAGCAAATGCTCAGGTTCACGTTCCTCATCCTGGAGAACTGCCTAAGCAAATCCAAGTACAACTCGCTGGACCATTTGCTCGTGCTGCTCTGGAGCTTCAACCCGAAGATATCGATCCTGTCGGCCCAAATCTTAAACATATACTACCTGTTTATAAAGAAGACGAAGAAAAATGAAAGCAAGATAAGTCTAATTGTAAATATCCTCTCATCACTAATTAACATCCCTGTGCCGAGTTTTTTACACCCATATATAGACAACGACATAGGACGGATAAACGACAACAACTACATTTCTGGCCTAGTGCTGTACTATCTGCACGACTCAACAGATAAGCGTTACATGCAGAACGTGTACAGCAAAATTGATAATAAGTATCTCCTAGACCTAATCGATTATCACCTAAACCTGGATAATGTCACAATTAACGTCGAAGATCACGAGATCCCCTTCACGTCAGTCCTCCCGAAGGAGGTAAAGTATAATCAGGCGAAGGAAGCCCTACAAAAGGCATACGACGCCATCGTCAATAAGTACCAAATGGACGAAAAGAAAACTTTCGACCTAAGACACAAGTTAAGAATCTACATGGGATTAATATGTCCCAAGTACAGAAAAAAATTATTCAATTTGAGGTACTTAATCATATCAGGTTCTTTGTCTATTAACTCCATCTTGTATCCCCAGATCATTCCAAGCAGCACGATATTTTTACAGGAAATATTGTACCTACTAAAATATCACAAGTTTATTCATTTTAACACGCTGCACATAATCTTTGACTTGCTGACGACGGCGATAGAATCCCATCTTCACTACAAAGTTGTGTCGGACATTTTGGGTCTACGATTACACAGTGGTTTATTTATTAGCATTTTTAAGTACTACTTGAATTATTTTCTGTCCACTTACACAGTGCAGAAGGATATCTGCCCTCTGCACATTATGAACGAGAGCCCAGTGGAAATGTACAGCACCAATGATATCAACACTTTATACGTTAAAAAAATTCAGGAGGAGAAGGCGATAAGCATGTCTTCCCCCCCGCTGCAGGGCGGGACGGTGCCCACTCCCGCTAACGGTAACAGTAGCGGTAACGTTATCGCGGAGGCCAGTATTTACAGCTCCCTGAGTGAGCTCCTGCCGAACGAAGGTGTGGAGCGGCCACCCAGGCAACAGCACAGTCACCCCGAAGGGAGTGGTGCTCCCTCACATGAGGAGGCAGCGACCCATTTTGCAAGTGATCATCACGACGCCACCCATACAGGGGGAGCAATTTGTCTACCCGCTGCGCAAACCTCCAACCAGTTAAGCACCACGAACGACAATTCGATATTCAATGCGGATGCGTTCCGAGGAGAGGATAACCTCGGAAGGATTGACTATAGTGACCCAGCAGGAGTGATCGGGACCATGTCCCCCTTTGTGAACAATCCCCCCATGAGTGGGACCATAAATGCGGTACAAAATCTGAACATCTTTGACTATTTGAGCAACGAAGGCGCTACGAATAATGAAGTGAATTCCACCCACGTTAGAGATCCACCCAGCGTGAGGAACTTGAATCTGTTCGATTTCATGAACAACGCGGACGAAGTTGACCTGATGGGTGGTGCCACCACGGATAACAGGCTAAGCAACCAACCGAGGGATCGAAACCGACTCAAGGAAGAGACGCAGTACGAAAATTACATAAGTGAAGACGTAATAGTGAGCAATATAAAAAATTGCAAGAAAAATGCCGAAAGTGAATTCATAAAAATTCCCAAAAAAATGTTTAAGGATTTTAAAAAGAAGAAAAAGGAGGTATGCATGATGCTACAGTTATTGACCCTCTACCATACGTGCATTATGGAACCGTGCCCAATTCTCACCATAGCTCAGCAGAATACGCTAAAATTTTTCCCCCTATATCTGCAAGACAGCTACACAAGCAACTTACCCATTGTTCAATTGTTACTCAGAATTATGGAGACCCTGTTGGACTTTACGCCCAACTTTTATTTCACCGCGAAGAACGAGGAGGAGCTGTACAAAATATTACTGTCTCGTTTTCAATACGAAATATTTATGATGTCCGACAGTTTTTACCACCTGAATCGGGAGCACTTTCTGAGGTTTTATTTCGAGCCGTTCGACTACCGCGGGTACGATCGCACCTTTGTGGAGAGCGAGGAGGAGGCCCGCCGCTACTCGGGCGGAGCGGCGACAGATGTGGAAGAGGCGGAAGAAGTGGGAAAGCCGGAAGAGCCGGACGGAAAGGTGAACGCAGAAATAATCAGCGCCAACTCTGTTGTTGCTTCCTCCCATCCCGCCGCTCCTTCCGCTCCTTTCGCTGCTTGTTCTGCCTCCCTCCAGAACAGCCTCTTCTCCCGGCGCAATGCGAAGCTGGTGAAGCTGCTCCAGACGTACGACATAAACGAGAGCGCCACGGAAGAGACCCTGCTGAACAGGTTCACCTTCTGGTGGAAGCGCCACATATATGAAGAGCGGGTGAAGATCATAAAGATGATTATAAAGGCGCTGAACCTCGCGTTGAAGGGCTACTCCCCAACGGACACACTGCTGGACATATTTACAAATAATTACATCTCTGTGAAAATTATTAAGTACATTTTGAAGTATCCACACAAGTTTGGCCTCTGCCTGTACGGCTACATACTAGGCTTCATATATGAACACATATATGAAGACCCCACGATTTTGTCTACTCTGTTGAAGGAGGGCCTCCTGAACATCTTACTAAACAGCATAGCAGAGGATAACTTGAAAGACGAAACGGTGTTGATATATGTCCCGTCGCTCCTCTCCCTAATGTTTATTCACAGCATTGGAAAGTCAGCCATGAGGAAGTTGAATTACTCTCCCATATATAACCTTTTCCACTATGTGATCAAAATAGATTATTTTTTTTTCGACCGATTTGGAGACATAGCTGTTTCGATAGGAAACATCATCAATGAGCTGGAGAACTACGGCTTCGTCATGAGAGACTTCCTTTCCTTTCACGTCAAGTTATTGAAGAAGTTATATCTAGAGGGGTTAAACTTAGGGTATTGGCGATGTTTGGATTATGATTACGTACAGAAGTATGTAGAGGGGTCAGTAAAGCAGTTGCACCACGTGCAACTGAAGGATCTAAACATAGATCGGTACAAACCCAGAAGGGACAATTTCTTCTTGGACCGATTATCCATCCTGTGTCGATGTATCCTATCCTATATGAAGACCTCCTGGATTAAATCCTTTTTAAAGTTAAACGGTCTCAAGTTCTTAATGGCCTGCACGAATCTGATAAGCCTACCTCCCAACTACATTCACATTTTCGAGTATCACTCGATTTACACCTTTGTGATGAAGATATATTTGTATGCCTCCTTCAAGAATGTGTACAATGAGTTCCTTTATCCCCTGTACAACTACAGCAACTTCGTTTCGTATGTTCAGTACGTGAGTTTACTGCTGTCCGGTTCTTTCTACTTCGACCTGGGGGAAAACATCGTGGTGGTGAAGCGGTCCGCTCTTCGCGTGGGGGAAATGGGACAAACGAGTGGAACGAGCAATGTGTTTGGATCGGTTGGAGCGGCCGCGAAACCCCTCCAACACGGAAGCAAGTACCTGAGGAACGACTTCTTCGCTGGGCCTTTCATTGACCGTAACCAGCTGCTCCTCTGCAACATCACACAGCTCTTCAACATTTTGTACTTCCTCATCTCGGCCTACACGGATGCGAAGGGACTCTACAGCAACGAGGAGAAGCTATACGACCTGTCCGAATTGTCAAATCGGAAAATTTTGGAAATATTTTCAGACGTCCTCGTAACGATAGAGAGTGTGTTCGATTTTTACTTTACTCTATATTTTTACCAGACGAATGACTCAAACCAGAACATGTTTCTGCACCTGAAGGATAAGGTGTGCATCCATGAACACATCAAGAGAACCCTTCGAAACAGCCAAAATAAATCAGATTATCTCCTGTACAATTTGTTCGGATCAAGTCGCTCCCTCTTCTGTTATTCGATTAATAACAACCTGTATGTATTGAACAAAGATCAGGAGAAAACATATATCATTTGTGACCACGATAATGTAGATGATTACAAAATGACGGATCACCTCACTGGATTAGATAATGAAGACAGGGTGTATAAGGCCATTTACAGATATACCTTTTCGCAGGTCCTCATTGAATTTAACACCTTCGTGCACAAAAGTATGAAAATGCCATCAGACATTGTAGCTTTTAAAAATAAAGAGAAGTCGAAATTTCAAAAATACTTTTCCAGTTCGGAGGACACCATTGTCGGGGTTCAAACCGATAGGAAGAAAAGCGATTCGAACTTGGAACACAGTCCAGATGGTAGCGACGCGGGGGTGATAACCCACCTTCTTTGTAATAATCCAACGACTCATTGCAACACAGGGAAGGAGACTCGTCTCTCGAGCGGTAACCCCCTTGAGACTGATTCCCCAGGTGTCCAAAAGAGCCTCTTCAACGCGCAGAGTATTGCAAACATGTACGCCGCATATCGCACCGACCGTTCTATGGAATATCACTATGCCGAGAAAAACCAACAGAAAGGAGTAAAGAACGACCTCAGCATTGGGGACAACGACAGTGACTCCCCTAAGAGCCAATACAACGACTACTACATAGAGGACAAGAACATCCACATGCACACACGCCTCGCGTATGATTCGAAATACGTCCTGTGCGAAAGCCTCAGATCGCTGCTAGTGGTAATTAAGAAGTTTTTCATCATGATTAATCTAGCATGCCATACGAGGCAGTTAAAATTGAAGCCCACCCCCAACTATATCTTTTACAATGTAATCCAGCAGAAACACATTCTGTGCATCATTCGATGTTTAACTAAGTGCATGATGAATGTGCCGGTGGTCAGCAAGCCCATTCAGGAGAATCCCTACCTCGCGGGGGGAGCAGCGAGGAGCGTGTACAGCGTTCTGTCTGACCACATAACGGCGGAGAAGATCACCTATTTGAGCGAGCCCAGTGAGGAGAAGAAGCCACTGTCAGGAGGATTAGCAGCATTAGCGGCATCAGCAGTATCAGCACCATCAGCAGCAACAGCCTCATTCGTGACGATGAATGGCGGTGCGAACAGTTTCTACTGCTGCAACTGCGGCGGTGGTAGCGTCAACCGGGACTCAGTCGCGCGAAGTGCCTACAAGAACGGAGCGAAGAAATGGCCCAAGGTTGGAACGAGGATGGACAATCTTTCATGTGAAAGCATCGCGGAAGGAATTCCCTCCAAGGAGCACTTACCCCCCTGTAGTAGCGCCAATTGTGCAGCGCAAAAAAGGGACTCACAGGAGAAGAAGATTAACCTGTATGACTATGCGTATACCTCGT
Organism: Plasmodium inui San Antonio 1; assembly: GCF_000524495.1. Lineage (NCBI taxonomy): Eukaryota > Apicomplexa > Aconoidasida > Haemosporida > Plasmodiidae > Plasmodium > Plasmodium inui. The sequence continues at coordinate 798,783 of NW_008481843.1, read as the reverse complement.
TCACCAGCCACCATGTACAGAAAATAGAAAATTACTATCCCGAGCCGTTTTACATGGGGGAAATTATGTGCAAACGATACAACTTTAACTTTTCCCTGATCGACGTGGTACCGAATAAGAACCTTCACCATAATGATCAGGCTGGGCCAGCGGAAAAGGGAAGTGGAAGTAAAAGTGCGAGTGCAACTCGAGATGCGTTTCCAGATGTATCTTCCACTGTGCAGGGTGGAAATGTGGCCCCGCCCCCCTGCCGAAGCCACCCCGAAAAGGAGGAATCGCACAACAGGAGAACCCCCCAGGGAAACTTCCCCAGTTACGATTTGAGCAAGTATAACAAGTCGTACATTTGCACCAGCGTTCGGGAGGCGGACGGGACCTATCGCGTGGTTCGCCACAACGGTAGCTTCAATTTTGTGAAATTCGCAGAGGACAGCGCGAAGGAGCCGAGAGGAGCAAGCCAGACGAATCGCGAAACGGGTCACCAAACGGGTCACCAGACCAGTGACGAAAGGAGCCACCAAACGAGTTACCAAACGAGTCGCGAAAGGAGCCACCAAACGAATGTGCAGAACAACCTACGTACCAGTAACGCCTCCTCACGCGAGAGGAGAAGAGTGAAGGATATTCCCAAGGAAAAGAAACTCTCCCCAGTGAAAATCAGCATAGAACATTACAGCCCGATGCAAACAGTGAAGTACATCGCAGAGATCATCAACATCCTGCACAAACTACTGTCGGATAACAAGCTGGAATTTATTAGCTACTTCTATTTCCTTGACTTGCTATACAAAGTGGGAACGTTTGACTTCATTTTCAACATGTTTAATTATGTGATGAGCGTGTATATATCTCTACTCGCATTATACTACAAAAAGAAGAAGGAGATGAAGGAGGTGAAGGAAGTGAAGAAGAACAAACAAAACGTGAAGACCAATTTTGTTACTTATATTCCAATTCACATCAGCAAGAATTTTACCTGCACAAACACTTACTTCGTTCGCTACGTAGTGAGGATCATGGAGCACTATTCTGGTGCTGATATGAGTATGCTAAAGATTTACCTCCAAATTGTCGTTAAAGGGATAAGCGCCTTTCTGGACTTCTTCGTGAACCTGATCAACATTGGCAAGTTTAATTTGATGCTCTTCTGCTCCAAGATGTTGCACCCCCTCACGCGCTTGCACGACTTTGAGAATCTCTCCCCGGAGATGAAAGCGGCGTACAAAGAGGGAGGGGGGCCCGCAGCGGAGCGGACAGTAGTGGACCAAACAGCCGCCAACCAAACAGATGCGAACCAAACAGCCGCCAACCAAACAGCTTCGAACCAAACAGCCGCCAACCAAACAGCTTCGAACCAAACAGCCGCCAACCAAACAGATGCGAACCAAACAGCCGCTGAACCACACAGTGGTGATGTAGCCCCTCCGAATGGAGAGAACAAAGCGAGCAATCCGTTCCTCACTACCGGGAGCGCGCAAAGTCACAGTAACGGCGCAGGTGGAGAGGCCAATTTATTAACGCCCCAGCTCGAAGGACCAAACGAGTTACGTCAGAACAGTGTGGAAGTGGCCGTGTTGGAGAATTCCCACGTGGGCGCATTCCCCAGTTCGAGTGAAGTCAAGGGAAAAAAAAAACATGACACTGCGCAGCTTAGCCAGAGTAACAACCAAGCCAATGCTTGGAAGGAGAGTAAAAAAAGTGCTGACTTCCTTCCACCTGACGGAAGAGACACCAAGGAAGAAGATTCTACCATCTCCCCGCAAAATGCAAAATACAAATCAGAACACACATTCAAGTACAACGACAACTTCATATTCTCTCTGGACTATTTCGACATTGTCAACACGATAAGATCAGTGAAGTGCGACATAGCCGAAAACATATTCATGTGGCTGACCTACATTAACAGTACAAGTGCTAAAATTAGCAACCTGGGGAAGAATAACATATACATAAATTTTAACAACAATATAATATACACTCTGTTGAGGATCATTTTAAAATTTATTCATCACTCGATTGAAGTGGAACCCAAAATGCTCGATTTCTGGGCGAAGGAAAAATGCAAAGATAAAAAAAACATGGGTGGCAAGGAGAAGGATAAGGACAAGGAAAAAGATAAGGACGCCTTTAACTACCCCCATGTGAACATTTTGGAGGGATGGGGTCTAATGGGCTTTGACGAAAAAACGATTTATAACTGCCTTAATTATTCCGGTACCACGGACCTTGATTGTACGTTGAATTATTTGGATAAGACCAAGCAGAACGAATTCTTCCTCAGCATAGAAAAGGAGAAACTTCTTGCAGAGAGAAAGAACAACGTGGGTAGGAGACCCCCCTACTATGACTTTGGCTACAACAGCAGTGATGAAAATTCGATATCGGCTGACAGAAGGGTCGACATCCGATTGGGGGCAAACGAGAATGCCAGCGAGGAGGAAATCACTGACGCGGTGCAGGTTGCTGCAGAGAGGAACTACCCCATCGATGGGAGCAACGCTACTGGGGGTGGCCATCACGTGGATGTAAACACTACCCCACCGCCGCCCCTCCTGAGTGATGCCCCCAAAAATGGAAAAGAAAAGGAGAATATCTTCTACAAAGATGACAAGTACCTGTTGGAGAAATTCCCCTTCATGTTCGAAATTTTGAAAGAAGCAAAGGCAAAGTCAACACATGCAAGGGTATACTACTACCAAACGATTATGGATCCAAACAGCAAGAAAAATATGATATTATACCTGCAGTACTACTTAAAGTTACTAAAGAGAAGTCTCTTGCGTACATATGAAGAGAAAAATGATATCAAGCAATTTTGGGATGAAGAAAAATATCTGCTCCTTAGGCAACTCATTTATAAGTACATTTTCAATATGCTCATAAATATCATGATAACCATCCCGTTTAATGAAGGGGGTTACACCAATCTTTTCCTCAGCTTCCTCCTCATCGACATTGACAAGAAGAGTGTCAAACTGTTCCTGGACCAGTATAGAAAAACCATTCACGACAAAAACACCAACAAGAGTCGTATATTCAACCATCAAGATGTGAAGATTATCATTCTGTATTACTTTCTTGAGAATATTTCGAAGAAAATTAAAACCCTGAAGAATGATGATGCCTTCCCCATAGAACCCTTCTACCATTGCCACCACCAGTTCATGTACTTCAATAAGAGGAAGAATAAAAACGTGAAGAATGGCGATGAAGGGGGGATAAAAACGGACAAAAAGGACAACAAAAATGGGAATAAAAACAAATTCGTGCAGAACAGAAATGGCCTCCCAAACGACGGCGGTGGAGTGATCCCCATTTTGCCTCAAAGCGCGGACGCAACGGGACACCCCTTTGGAGATCCCAACGCGGAGGCAAATGCGGGAAACACCACCGATGTTGGCAACGTTATCAGCAATAGTACGATCAGCGGAGCTGTGGCTGGAATGGGGGATGCCGTCACCATGGGTAGTGACCGCGGCCATGATGCCCGCCAAGCGGGAAACGAAGCACGCCAGGCAGGAAGCAGCACTGCCGGAATGACACCAAACGTCGCGCATAACATCCCGCATAACATCCCGACGAATGGTGGTCCCTCCGGGGGAAACGCACTGAACACCATGCGAAACATGTTGATGACCACCACGCTACCTAACAGTAGAACCAACAACGCGATGAGCAGTGCGAACAATCGCAGTAGAGGAGCAAACCCAATGAATGAATTCTTGGAAGAGTACCAACTGAACAATAACTACGACATTAGCAACCACAGCGATGACAACATGACTACGCCATTATACCCAGGCAGCAACGCAGTGGAGGAAAAAAATTCAGTCATAAATAACAACAAAAAGAGCAGTAAGGAGAATACTAACCAAGAGGCTGAGCTCGCGGAATATTCGAATGATCCCAAAAGTTGTATCTACAGAACCAAGTATATTAAAGGAGACATAGATGTTATATATGAGTCGCAAAGAGACATGGAAATATACTCCTACCACTTTTGTCTGTACATGCTTTTTTTCACCCTTTGCAACATTATCGATAAGTATACGATAGCGAGAAATTTGATTTTGCACATAGATAGGAACATCCTGGACTACTGCATTTTCTTTTTACACAAATTTAACCTGGCGTACGTGAAGAACCTGGAAGCGAATGTTAACTACTTCCTAACGGAGAGCAAATCCCAATCGTGTTTAGCAATTTCCGCCTCGATTGATGAACCGATGTTTTCAAATGCCCATGGGGGGGGGAGCTTCTTCCCCAGTGGGGATTACGCAGCCGTGACGAATGAGAACGATGCGGGGAAGAGAAATCAAGAAAAGAATAAAAGGAAGAGGAAATTTAACAAAATTGTGGCAGCAAGTAGGACTGCCCCCAACACGAATGATCAGCTGAACGGGGTAACCAATGTCGACCCGTGTGATCAAGGGGTCATTTTGACTGGGCTCCTCCACCCCTCCCTTTCAAGTGCACATGGCAACAGTTTTGACGACCCCCCCAGGGAGGATGCCAATGACTATGCACAAAATGGGAGCCATAAAAAGTATGCTCCTCACCTTTGCGACGCGAGGGATAGTCATTACATGCATCCAGCGTGTGGTGCTGCTGACTTTGCCAACATGAGTGGAACATCCCAAGTGGAGCAAGTTAACAACAAGGCACTGCTCCTATCAGCGCAGGGCCAAACGACAGGGAATAATAACTTTCAAATGCAGAAGAGCCAGACGAACGAGACTGAGCTTAACCAGAAGGAACAGAAAATAATAAACCACATGTACAACAAAGGATTGGTCATAAATAAAAACATCAAAACGTATAGCATGCTGATTCCGTACTGGAACTTAGCCGACACAGATATTTCCGAGGTTAACCAAAAAACGGCCATCAATTATTCCCTACAAGAAAGTGAGGAAAACAAATACATCCCGCTGTACTCCAAGCCGCCGTGCTTCTACGCCCCCTTGTTCATGTGTCTGTACAAAATTATCATTAACTACTCTTTGTACAATTTTAACGACAAGAGTAGTAAAAAGGTAATCAAGAAACATAAGGAGGAAAAAACGAATGACGATAAGTACGGCACCAGTTTGGTCAAAAATGTACCGACGAACAAAATGGAGAAGGGAACCTCGCAGAGTGAGAAGAAAAATCTCAGCAACCATGTGGCAGCAAACATCAACACAGCAACTGCGCAAATCGCTCAACCGGTACAGACGATTACAGAAAACATTCGATTTATGTCATCGGAAAAACAACACAACATCATAAAGATATGCATCGACACGTTGTATTTTTTCAAGGGCTACAACGCACAACTGTGTATGAGTATTTTACAGATAATTGAATATTTGACTACCACGTACAGCAACGTCATTTTCTTCATTTCGTATGCGCCGCCAAATGTGTATAGGAACTTTAGGATGGTGTTCCAACTGGAGGAAAGGAAGATGGAAAGGATCCGAGAAGGAGGCAACAACCTGATTCATGATAGAGGCAGCGCGAACGGAAGGCCCAACACAACAGGGGAGAATCCTAACGTGGAATTATTTCCCAGCAGAGCAGATGATCTTTCTCGAGGGGACCTACACAAAAGAGAGACCATCATCAATGGCGGAAGCGTTATGGAACTCCCCCTTAGAGATAGAAGTAGTAGCGGAATGTGTTGTCCCCCCAATGTTACAAGCAGTGAGCAGCACGACTATGTCGGCCCCTTCGAGCAGAAATGCGACCCCCATTTTGACCTGAACGAGTTAATCCTAAATAACATCAGCAGAAGCGGACTCGGAATTCTCCTAACCATTTCGAAACAAGCAAAATTTAAGGACATGCTGATCATCCTGATAAACATCCTCATCCAGTGCTTCACCGACAATTATGTCATCGCCAACCGAATTGAATATAGTCTCAAGTCATACTTCCTCCACCACGGGATCCCAGTCAAGTGCTTTATGAGAAAGGATGACTTGAAGTTCATAGAGGATGCCAAATTTTCCAATGCATTAGGTGTATCGCTGAATGAATTGAATGAGGCATTATATCCATTCATCTTTAAGAACCCCCAAATGTATGAAGAAATTCTGAGTTGTTTGTGTTTCTTTCCGAACCTGAAATATGTGAAAAAGGATGAAGCGAGTGATGTACAGCATCAGGTTAGGGACGCGGCTGATTTGCTTTCCCTCAATGGTTTTGGCAAGGCGGTTGGTGCGCACAGCGTAGGAGGGTTGACGAGCGAACAAACCAAGGAGAAAAGGAACGGGGGAAATCTCCACAGAGTTGCGTTTAATGGGGCGGAAATTGCAAAAGGGACGAAAACCGATAGGGCAAAAAAGGGGAAGAATGGCGGGAAGGACTACGGGAAGGACCACGACCAAGAAGGGCGAAGTTCTTTCCAAAGTACCACGAGCAACGACGCGCTAAGTGGCGCCACCGGAAAAGACCTACACGATGGCGCAACCCAGTTGAGAAGGAAGAAGAGCAAGTGGCTAAAAGAGAGCAGTGCGCAGCAAGCGGAGGCTCCCAATAGCGACGGAATCGGCGCAGACAAGTTCTACCTGAATCTGCTGCCCATACCGGAGCACATCAAATCGATTTACATGCTCTCCGAAACGGCCAACAGCACCAAGTATCTGAGGAAGTATTTTCTGAAGAACAATTTTTACAATTTCTACATTCTGGCGATTCTGCTGGATTTCCTAAACCTGTTCACTATCATACAAAGCAAAACGCGGTTAGTAAAGCTTAGCGAAAAAGAGGAAAGGCTACAGTTTAATAAGAAGCTAATGGAGATATATGGAACGCATGCCGACTTTGACACCGAACTGGATTACAAGGTCATGTACCCCTTCGCACTGACGGCAGATAATATGCTCTTTATTGTCAACTTAATTTTTAAAACATTCAAACATTTGATTGTCTATTTGGTAAAGATCCCCAATTCTTTTAACTCCAAAATTATGAAGACCTTTTTTCTGAATGATTATGATGAGCTTGTTCCCCGTTGTAAGGGGGACGCTGTGCAATACAATGCCGCGTCGGTTGGTATTCATTCTTTCCAGGTTAACACTACATCGGGCAGAGAAGCAAAACTGTGTAGCACTGTGTTAGTGGCATCTGGAATGAATCAAGGCTCTTCTATTCGAAGTAAAACTAGCACGGATGTTTTTTCTACCATCTGTGGGGCAATTTTCCCTCCAAATGGCAACCACAACAGTCACGGTGGCGACGATTTGAACTCCCTCATAAAGGGGACCCAGGAAGAGGCCGCAACCACCTCCTGCGGCGATAACCAAGTAGTAGTGCAAAGCGAAACTGTGATGCACAAAATGGCCAAACCGGATTTTTCCTCCAATAATGCCTATACTTATCGAGAAATGTCTGAGTTTTATTTACAAAATTATATGCAGTACTATGTCCTCTTCGATTTATCCAAGCTCACGTTTAGGAGCTGCTTGTTCCCTCTTCTGCTGGAAAGGGGGGCATCCCAGGCGGGGCGCAACGGCAGCAAGGAGAAGGGGAAGGACAGAGGAAAGGACAAGGTGACAGAGAGGGAGAGCGAGAAGTACATCGAAAGGGAGAAGCTGCTTGCAGGCCATCTTCTCAGCGGGAACCTCCCCAGAAACCTCGTGTTTACACCCCTGCTGATATTTTTGTTTAAACGGATATTACCCCAATTTATATGCCTCAGCCACCCGAGCATCCACACCACATACTCGCCCAAAAAATTGGAGGAAAAATCGAAGTCCACGGATTACCATTATCAGTCTCTCTTAAACAGCAACGAATTTAAAAATGTGAATTATGTTAAACATATTGTCAATTTTGTTCAGCTCATTTTTGATATTCACTCCTCCAGCTACGATATACATAAGAAAGTGGTGCAAGAGATTATGCACCTCCTGAAGGTGTACAGCATTTTTCAGAAACGGAAGGAACAATACACCTCTGGGAAAGCATCAACCAATTGGCACAACAACGTGTTCGGCACGCTCATCGATGTATTCTCCTACGCTGTAAGTGCTCTGCTGTACAAGCTGGTCAACGAGGAACAAAATATCAAGATAGAGAACAGCCACCTCCTGGAGGAGAAGCACCTGCTCGGCAGTGGCAAGTATATTTCCAAGGTGTTGGAGTTTGCACAGAAGGGCGATGAGGAGCACGACGCCAGGAACAATGGAGGCGGTCCCAACCGCAACGACAGCGATGAGGGTGACGACAGTCGGGGCGGGAGCGGCGTGAACGGGGGAAGTGGAAATGAGGGAAATCACCACGGAGGAAACGACAGAGGTGGTAATCCAAGCGGTGGTAATAACACTGGTGATGATAACAACGGAGGCAATCACAACGGTGGTAATAACAATGGTGATAATAACAACGGCGGCAATCACAACGGAGGCAATCACAACGGTGGTAATAACAATGGTGATAATAACAACGGCGGCAATCACAACGGAGGCAATCACAACGGCGGCAATCACAACGGCGGCAATCACAACGGCGGCAACCCCAACGGAGGCAACCCCAACGGAGGCAACCCCAACGGAGGCAACCCCAACGGAGGCAACCCCAACGGAGGCAATCAAAACGGAGGCAATCACAACGGAGGCAACCCCAACGGAGGCAACCCCAACGGAGGCAACCCCAACGGAGGCAACCCCAACGGAGGCAATCAAAACGGAGGCAATCACAACGGAGGCAACCCCAACGGCGACGGCCGCGACGATGAGGAGAAGGCCGAGAAGAAGGAGGATAGCAATAAAGTGTTCACATATAGCAGGGAGCAGCTGGCCCTCTTCCGCATGGCGCTGTGCAGCTTGCTGAACAAGCTGGACTACACGAAGGAAGACTTCGCCAACACAGCCACGTCCATCATTCGCTGCCTCTCCGTCCTGACATCCGCACCTATTCTGGGTTACCCGATAAAAACGAAGAACAACAAACTGTACATGCTAAAATTGAACAAACTAAATGAAAGGAAGGACAGAAAAATTAAAAAAATGAAGAGGAATAAGAGAAGAAAAAATATGTCATCTGTAACCTTTTTAAATCCATCTTATGTGCGCTTCAGATCAGACTCTAGTAACAACAATTCGGCTGGCTCCGATATTCCCTACTCAGTTGACTCCGATGTTTCCTACGAGGAACACTTCATTTTTGACAATGACGATAGTAACGATGATGATGACCTTAGATATGAATATGAGGAGGAGCTGGACGATGATTACGTTGACATGGTTGATGGTGAGGACATGGAGGAGGATGCTGATGATGCAGATGACGAGGCGGACGAGAATGTAGAGGATGAGGCGGATGACGAGGAGGAAGACCAGGAGGAAGACGAGGTAGATGACGAAGGGGAAGACGAAGAGGACCCCGATGATGCAGATGACGAGGAGAACGACGAGGTAGATCACGAGGCGAATGATGATGATGATGAAGAAGACGGGGCAGACCAAGCAGATGCAGCAGCGCATGGAGAGGAGCAAGATGATGAGGTGGTAGAACCGGACCATGCAGATGATGTGGGCGAAGCAGAGGAGGACGTTGGCGAGGTGGACGATAGACCACGAAGGAGGAGGAGCAGGGGAAGAAGAAGAAGAGTAAGAAGAAGAAGAAACGCAGAATTGCGCAACAACAACAGCAGCAATAACAACACGTTGAACAGTGCACAGATGAATACCGAGGAAAACAACGAAAACTCACTTAATGATGGGGCGGACGAAACGGAAGGGAACTACACCAATGACGAGGTGGAGGAAGAGGAAGAAGATATAGATGATGATGAGGAAGAAGACGTCGAAGAGGATGAAGAGGAGGATGATGAGGACGACCTGGAGGATGATGATGATGAGGAGGAGGAGGAGGAGGACGACGACGACGACGACGATGATGAAGCCATGGAAGAGGAAGAAGAATACGACGAAATAGACATCGAGGAGGAGGAAGAAGAAGAGGATGATGGAGAGAGGAACGGAAACGAACATGATACTAATAGAGGCCTACACGTACACGCCTACCTCGTGCAAGATAGAGACGTCATTAATGAAGACAATCTTTATGATCACTCCAACAATTTGTTACTCCCCCACGAGGTTGACGAAAATGAAGAGAACATGTCACACATGGGGGATAACAACAATAACATCGTCTCGAACCTGGAATTGGGTTCAGACAGTAGTAACGATATGGATGAAGGGCAGGGGGTCCATAGAATTAGAGAAATTGACGAAACGGAGGACTATGATGAGGATGATGAGAATGACGATGAGGATGATGAAGATGACGAGGATGACGATGATGACGAAGATGATGAGGATGAAGACGACGATGATGATGATGACGAGGATGACGACGAGGATGACGAGGATGACGACGAAGAGGAAGAAATCGACGAAGATGAGGATGAAGAAGAAATCAACAGAAATAACAGCACCTTCCGAATTAGCCAGACGGATAATAACGGCAGAGCAGCGAATAACAACGCAGATCTAATCGACACAGAAATGAACGTGAACAATTCCCTTCTGACATGTAATGAAAATCAACACGAAATTTTAGATATCCTGATGGAAGAGGATGGCGTATATAATATTAATGACGACGTAGATGAGTATAACGATGACTACATGGACGATGGGGAAAATAATAACCGAGGTGCTAATACCAATGTTAACATGGTGGGCAGTGCACAAATGGGGGGTGACAACAACGTGGGAACCTCTTCCCCGAATGTTAATAGTGGTGAAGATAAAAATGGCTACCCGGATGGAACTCACAGGGCCGATGACAAAAAAATTGGGCACGGCGAAGCAATCCATGATGACGTAATTGGCACCAGCCCCGATGGGATAACAAACAGTTTGAATATTCCCCATGTGGATTCCCCATCGCAAGTGAAAAAGAGTGCCTATGGACTGAACGGACCCATCAGTACTAATATGACGAACGCACAGAATACAGCGAATTATCCCAACGTGATGACCTCCAATTCGGAAGTGTCCACACAGAACAAAGGTGTTTATAACGAATTGCAAAATGAACTGGAGAGTAACGGAATTCATGTGGGAATAAATAATGGGGAAGATGAAAATGTTCTTTCTAATAGTGTACCAAATGATAATCTGAATTCAATACTTAACGTACGTTTGAACTCTGGCTTGCCAGTTACAGTTAGTGGTGCCCCGGGGGAGGAAACACTTTTCCCAGCGAACATGAACCAAGTGACCCATAAAAGCGTCAACGTTGTTGCAAACGGGAACATAGTTAAAAGCGAAATGAGCAACGTAGCTTCGATTAAAGAACAAGATGATGTAGAAAATGGAGGAGGAGCAGATAATAATAAATTCGGTGCTAGGAGCACAGCAGCTGCTATTGTTAAGCAGGAACAAAACAGGAAGGGCTCACTCACAGTTGCGAATGCTTCTACAATAGAGAGCGGAAAGAAGAGCGAGTCAGCCGGTGCCTCTGATAAAATGCAGAGTTCTTCCATGGAGGGAACCACAAGCAGGGCGAATGTAAACGAAAATGACATTAACTTGATAGATTTGTACTACCATTTTCACAACAGCAATAACAGAGATGTGAACACCCTGCTGGGAGAAAATAACAGCATTTTGTATCTGAACGAAACGGGGACCATTCACCCTGCCGCGGTGAAGAGTAGCGCGAGTGATTTGTCGAGTGGGTTACCCTGTGGTTTTCCCACTGGTTTTCCTAGTGGTTTCCCCACTGGGCCTACTGTTGATCAAAGCGACGGTGCTGGTGCGAGTGGCATAGATATACCCCCAAGCGGGTTAGCCTCCAATGGGATACCCATAAGTGCAGTTCCCCAAAACGAAATTCCCCTAAATGGCATACCCCCAAGTGGAGTCCCCATAAATGACGTTCCCACAAACGACCTTCCCACAAACGACCTTCCTACAAACGAAACAATCCCGATGGGATTGCCCCCCGTGGATACCGCCCCGATGGAGTTAAGCGATCGGGAGCAAGGAACGCTTCTAAGCAACAGTATGGATAATTACGGGCCTATCAACTACACCCCAGCGAGCACTAACATATTTGCCCTAATGGATAATCTCTGCTCCAATTTGTTAACCCTAAATAGAAGAAGAAACGAACGTTTGAACACTATGCTGACCACATCGGTGCACATCCCAGACGGTGTAAGAAATAACAGCATTAACATCCCCATGGCAATCAACGAAGATTTCAACATAAGCGGAGGCATCTCAAATGAGAACAGTGCATATGATCACAGCAACATGTTGCACGAAAGTGGTTGTACCTACTACCACCTAAATCTAGACCGAGTTAATAACTTCTATTCCCCCCCGATGTTTAATAACTGCTCAAGTATGAGATCAAATAACGCCGACAACAGAAATATGAACCAAACGAATCACAACCTTCGAAATTTGTTTAACATTATTAGAAACTACAACATCAGCGATAATAATATTAACTACACGAGGAATTCCAGTCCCACTCTGAATGACTTGGGTAGGAGGAGCGAATGCTCCCTGGACGAACTGAACAGTGCAAATGTGATGAACGCAGAGATGAGAGAAGCCCATGTGGCCGGTGTATTCAGCGAGCGGGGCAGCAACGACGCCCCGAATGTGGGCAATTACCAGGGTGGAGGCAACAACGTGAGTGGAAGCCCCCCCTTCGAGGATGGCCCTGACGCGCCGACCGAGAGGAACAACACCCAAGCGAGTAAAATCAAAAGCGGGAACGCTATCAAGGAAAAGAACGACGTAGCGAAAGAAGAGAAGTTTAGTCTTACCGACACCGTCCTCGATAATGATAAGAAATTAAAAAACAGCATCTGCAACATGATGTACAATAGATTATGCAAGGCCATTCCCAAGGTTCATATAAATTTACCCATCGAAAATTTACTGGAGGAAAAGAAAAAACTAATTCAAAGCATGCGCAAGAAGGTAGAAGAGAAGAAAGAACTTGAAAGCAAAAAGGAAACGCAAAAGGGCAAGGCAAGCAAACAGGAGCAAGCCAAAAAAAGTGATCTCCAAAAAGGGGAAGTACCTTCGAAGGAGGAGGAGAAGCTGCAGGCGGAAGAAGAAAGGAACGACATAACAGAGGAGGTGGAAAACCACGCCGAAAGCCATGCCCAAGGGGAAGATAAACAACCTGATAACAACGCTGCTTGCCCCGACGCAGATTCCACACCCAGTCAAAATGCCCCAGTGCAGGTTGCACCAACTGGAACGGCCGACCAACCGTTTGAAGCCGTTTTGTATGACGGAAGTTGCAGCCCCGATGTTCCCAGCAGTGATATAATGGGCGCAGATCAGAACAACCCAACTGACCCGAACGAAGGAAACGAGCAGAATGACAACACTGACCAAAGTGTCCCCAACGAGGAAGACTACAAAAATATTAACTACGAAGAAATATTCGACAATGTGCTGAAAATCGAATCGCTGCTCATAATCTGCTGCGCCCTCGGCATAAACGAAGGCCAGTTCTTCCAACTCCTAAACGTCGATAGGTCCTTTCTCATTGAACTACCAGAGAATTTAATCGACGAAATTATCGTACAGCATTTGAAAAATATCACCCTCGTGAGTGTAAACGAACTTGCTCAGGAGAATGTCCAAAACGATAAAAAAATTTCCATAGAGCTGTACAAGAAGTATCTTAAATTTCAGGAGTTTTGCAGGACCTGCAGAGGCGACCAGCAACCGAGCATCCATAACGAAACTGCCGTCGCGCAGACTGATCAGCCAAATGGCAGCGGTAGTGATCCCAATGCAAGCGCGATTACAACTGCACATGTGGAAGGAAACGTCGCGTGTCACAACGACAATGGTGCATTAACCGATCCGGTCGGAGAAACCGTCCAGGGAGTGCCAAATAATGATGAGGTCACCGTTGAGGGGAATGGCCTCCCGGTGTTGGATGGCCCAAGCGGGGGAACTGCAACCAATGTGGAAAATGCGACCAACGTGGAAAGTTCCCTCCATGGAGGAGCCTCCCCTCACGCGGAAATCCCCACGAAAAGCGAAGGCGAAAAAAATCTGCTCATCTACAACAGCATAAAGAAGAGCTACCTTGAAGCGCTGCCGTCGAGCGTTCGCGCAGAAATCAAGAAGAGAATAATAGGAAACAGGAGCCAGCGAAACGAAACGCAAGACGAAACGAACATTGCGTTTATAGATTCCTTGACGCCGGAGCTGAGGAGGGACGTGCTATCCTCCGCCAGCTTAAGATTCATAAGAACGCTCACGGATGAGATGATACAAGAGGCAAGAAATTTAAGATTTGTGGTGCTGAACAGTCGATCGAATTTGCTAAATGGTAATAATCGACCCAGGCAGAACGCCGTCACCAACGCGGTCAGTGGCGCCATCACCGATAGGGGCAACACAGATACGAGTGCTAACTTTAGAGGAAGCAGCGCAGGAAATGCGAGCAGCTGGGGAGGAATCACAAGTGGGCCCAACGGGAGCGGAATGAATGCGAACGAAATTGGTGCAAACGAAGCCAATGCATTTGGCATCACTGACAGCGTCAATCACAGTAACAACAACGTCAGCGCCAGCGGCGCATCCAGCGCCAACGGGCAAACGGATAACGCCAATGTGTCGGCCACCAGATTAAACGCAATCAGAAATGTCATTCAGGAGCGAATAACGAACACTTTTTTGAGGAACTCCGTGTCGAACCTAAACAACCCGAGCAGCAGTCAAAACAGCAATAACAACAGAAGCGGTAACAACAGGACTAACAACAGAAGCAGTAACAACAGGACTAACAACAGAAGCAGAAACAACAATAACAGTAACAACGTTCCAATAATTAGCAGTGGCAATAGCAGACATGCACGAAACAACAGGACGCTGTTTAATGTCCTTAGTAGAGCCAACGCCAACAACAGAAGGCGTCTGAATGCTTCATTGAGAAACTCGCTGACCTCACGGACACAGAGAAATAACTTTATCAGGATAACATACAACGAAAATAACAATCCCATAATTATGATTAATACGGGGCATGAAAACTATGACAGTCTAACCGTTTCTCGTTTCTTGGATCACTTTCTTGGTGGCCGATCATTGAACGGGGCAATTTCTAACCTACCGCTATCTGACAGCGCAAACATGAGCGCCAGTTTTTCGCTCATTCCGACGAATCCAGGTGGTGAGAACAGCAATGGGGAAGGCAGCAGTGGCAATAACAATGGCGGGAGCAGCGGCCTTGGCGGGAACAACGCGGGAAACAGTGGCAACAACGGTGGAAACAGTCATCTGAATGCAAGTCACCGCAGCGGAAATAACCACACAGGTGGTAGCAGAAGCAACAGTATGAACGAAACGAGGCTGTTCCTTAGCCAGGAAAATCGATTGAATAATGTGGATCCCAATTTCAATCTTCTCAATGACGACAAGTGTGCAGAGAAGGAAGATGATATAACGTTAAGTAAATATTTAAAAAATTTATTTCCAACGAAGAACAAAGCAGATTCAGAGAACTCCAAAAGTAACGCCCTCTATGTTTGTTTAGAAGAACCCGTATCGTCACAGGCGCTGATTGACATTTGCAGATTACTGTTTTTAAAAAAAGAAATCAACAAAAAGATCATGTTCACCCTGTTTTGCAATTTAACGTGTTCGTATCAGAAGACTAAGATTTGTGCTTTGCAATTATTTATGAGCATTTTATGGTCAGCTTCTGTTGACTTGCATGGAAAGAATAATGCCCCCCGAGTGGTAGCTCTGCGGCAGGTTCTTAATTTTCCCCCGAGAATGCTTTACCACAATGTTAACAAGAAGAACTATGGACTTTTTTCGGATAACTACTTCACGACTGCGTATGTGTCAGCGGAGAGGGTACTAGAACAAGTGCAGTCGCTACTTATTACCATCCCACACATCACTTCGTTCTTCTCCATGCTGCTGGTGCACCCCGCGTTTTTCGTGCCCAAGGATATCATCGAGCATAAAGTTGTGGGGCCGAAGAAGGGTGGAAATGGCGAGTCGAGAAAAAGCCCAAGCAGTAATGTCTCCGTGGAGGATCCTCCAAAGGGGGAATCTTCCCAAGTGCCTCCAGAAATGACGCAAACTTTGGCGCGAAAAAAGGAAGAACCCGTGGCTGCGCTGCAGGTGACGACCCCTTTGCAAGGCAGTGCCAACAGGATTAACGACGACGAGGCAGCCATTCTGCAGTACGAACTGAAGAGGAAGCGACCCAAAATGGACCAGAAAAACGGACCCCACGCGCTGACACTGAAAACAAAAATAGAAAACTGCAAACAAGTGGATAAGTCAAAAAATGAGTACCCAATTAACATCCTATTCAAGCTGCTGAATTCGTTCATATATTTAACCTCCAAAAAACTCATGAGCCACCTCCTGTCCGTCATTTTCAATCTTCTAGTTAACTGCGGGAACAAGTGGCACACATATAGCAACTTCACTAAGTGGGTGTACACCGAAAATTTGGAAGAGCTTCTAGATGTCGAAAATGCTAACAATGAGGAGGAGGTAGGGGATAAAAAGAACGATGACACGATCGGCAAAGAGGTGTGTAACAAAGACGCGAACAGAAACAACGCGAACAGCAACGAAGCCAACAACAACGCGGTTGTGTTAAACAACACGGGTGACAGCCGAAGTGGAAGAAGCAACAACGGCAATAGGAGGAACACAGCGAGTAAAGGCAAAAAACAGAGGAAACACACTTGTCACTTGAAAGAGTTCTACCAATCCTCATCCAAAATTAACAGAGAGCTACTAATGAGCATCCGAAATATACAGAAGAATGAACCAGATAGTGATAGGAAGGATTCTACGAAGAAGCCATTTTACCTGCTAGAAGTCATATCAATGGATGCCCTAAGTAATTTTAGCAAACTAATCTGTAATTACAAAACGAATTTTCTCTGGATCAACACAAATAACAACAACAACAACAACACGAATACAGCTTCTAACAATAACCTCGAGCAAGTGCACAAGCAGGACATTTCCTCACTAACGCAAATTATCGTCATGTTCTTTTCGCATTACAAGCTAAAGAAATGGAATATTCAAACATTGAAATATCATACCCATGTTTTAATCAAAAGAATCATCTATGACTTGAGAAAGATTGTTCACTCCATACACAACGAAACGTTTGATGTTTACGCGGTTGATCACTCGGATAGTTTGGAACAGAAGCTAATTGCATTTTATCGAGTCATTACTATTTTGTTTAATGCTCCCTCTTTGATTGACAATCTGCTTAATAGAAGTGAAGCCAGCAGAAATTCCAGTGTCGAGGAGATTAGCATCCCCCCTTCTAAGAATGTACTCGATTTCAGTCCTGACAGCCCAACGTCTGCTGCTCCAAACGTGGGCATATCAAGTGGGGACGCCGCAGCGGGGAATGAACAAGTTGGTCTCCATGACATGGCCACAGGTGCTGAGAAGGCCCCTCCTACTAACCTTCTAATAAACGATGCCACAGAAAGAAAAAACACAGACGAAGAAACCAAGTTCGACATTTGTGCCGATTTCTTCCTCTCCATTAACATCGACGAGCTCTGGGAAGAATTCAACAAAGCCATGCAAGTAATCAATAATGCGCTCATAGATAAAAATTACAAATTTACACACAATAGGAGCCATATGCAGTTCCCCTCAGAGGAAGGAAAAACGGAGCAGCAAAATGGGACTATGCTACTACTTCCAAATACGCATGGACAGGCCAACGAAGTAGGGGGAGGAGTAGCAGCAGGAGCGGAAGAAGGAGTAATATTACCCAACAAGTCCACCCCCTCCTGTACAAATGCAAACAACAAACAAGGGGAAGCACCACTCGCAGGGGACATAAACAAATCGTTCTTCGACTTGGATTCCTCCTCGAGCGAAACGTCAGAACAGGGGAATCCCAATTGGGTGACTCCAGCCAGGCCGCAAAATGAAGAAGGACCACCCCTCCCACCCGAAGCAGCAGAAAACACTAGCCGCATTGCACAGGAAAGGCCCCTCCAAAACGGAGATAACAACGTGAACAGCAACCCAATGGAAGAGAAAAAGAAAGAAACTGAGAATGATCCACCCCCGACCATTTTAAACTACCTCCTACCACTGATGGAGGCCTACCTCTTCATAGAAGAAGTCATCCTAGTATCCCAATATAAGTTGAAAAAATTTAAAGATCTGGAAAAAAAAGTCGCCAACTTAAACATCGAAAGTATAAAAATTAATGAAAAATTGGCATATGACGATAGCCCCTTTTACATTAGCATATATCATAAGAAGAAGCGGCCGATGAGAGATTCAACCGGGGGGGATCTCAAATTGGGAAAGTTCAACACTGGAAGCCGAGTCAATAGCAACGTTTCCAACAAAACGATGAAAAGGAAGAAGGAACTAAGTGCTTCGTCAGACGAGGAGTTGCAAAAGGAGGAAGAGCACCACAAACAACTCAAAAAGGAGGAAATCAGTATGACACATTTGGCAGAAGCAAAGCCGGATTCCAACACAGTCCAATTTAACGAGCTGCCTAATGACGATGATTCGAAGGTGCAACAAAGAAAAGGGGTCATAAACAAAAGGGAAGAAATGATGGGATACCTTGCAAATGACGCAGAGGAGGAGAAGAAAGAAGGAGTTGTGAAAGAGCCGAAGAGGGAAGCCAAGTCTGGTGAATTCCTCACGGGCGAAAAGGGCAGAGTTAGCAATTCCCAAAATGGTGACAACGCGGTGGAGACTCCGGGAAGTGGAACGTATGACTTTGCCAATCGCAGACCCGGCGCAGAGGAAGCGGCGCAACGTCAGGGTGGAGAACTCCGACACTACATGGACGAGTACAATGGGGAGGACGCGGAAGAGGAGATGATCATGATGCGTACGTTCGGCGATGCCGCCAGTGACGATAGAGATCGTAGCGATTATCGCGATGACAACGATGATGACGATGAGTACATACAGCTTAAGCTGGAGGACAACGAAGGAAGCATCAACAGCCGCCACAAGAAGCTCATCAAGTTTGTATACATAAACAGGAGAGTGATCAACAGCCTGATAAAGCAGACCCCGATACTGCTGCACCACAACTTCAAGTCGCTCATAAAGCTGACCTCGTCCTGCATCAATTTCGAAAACAAGAGGCATTACTTAAGGAAGAAACTGAAACACCTCAAGTCAGGGGTGAGAACGGAACCAATTCGTTTGAACATAAGGAGAGAAAAGGTATTCACCGATTCGTATTACCAACTGAGGAACAAATCTGGGAACGATTTAAAAGGAAAATTAGTCGTTACTTTCAAAAATGAGGAAGGAGTAGATGCAGGGGGATTGACTCGAGAGTGGTACTCCATACTAGCCAAAGAAATATTCAATCCCAATTATGCTTTATTCTGCCGAGAAGGAAAGAAAAGCGAGTTTAACCATCCAAACCCTCTGTCGTACATTAACCCAGACCATTTGCACTTCTTCAAATTTGTGGGCAAATTTATCGCAAAGGCTATTTATGATGGGCAAGTGATAGATGCCTATTTTTGCAGGTCCTTTTATAAGCACATGCTTGGAAGGAAAATCCTCCCAGCGGATGCAGAATCGGTGGACCCCGAGTTTTACAACAGTCTGATCAAAATTGCAGAGTACAAATTGGAAGACCTAAATTTGGAGATCAATTTTAGCACCGAAATTGACGAGTTTGGAAAAACCAAAATTATCGACCTCATCCCCAATGGAAGAAATATCCCAGTGACTGATGAAAATAAACACAAGTACATTGAGCTTCTATGTGAGATGAAAGTAACCAACAGTATAAAGGAACAGTTAGAAGCTTTTATGGATGGTTTCAAGGAGCTAATTCAACCCAAACTGATCTCCATTTTCGATGACAAAGAGTTGGAATTACTCATTAGTGGTATTCCCACTATAGACCTAAACGACCTAAAAGAGAATGTCGAATACCACAATTATTCACCTAACTCGATTCAAATTATTTGGTTATGGGATATACTCCAAGAATTTGATGAAAATAAAAAGGCTTCTTTCTTACAGTTCGTTACTGGAACGAGTAGAGTCCCCCTAGGTGGTTTTAAAAATCTCATGGGAATGAGGGGTGCACAGAAGATGATTATTTACAGGGCCTACGGCGAGGACCGCCTCCCCACTGCCCACACCTGCTTCAACCAACTGGACCTACCTGAGTATTCCTCCAAGGAGTTGTTAAGAAGCAAATTAATCAGGGCCATCATGGAAGGAAAGGAGGGCTTCGGATTTATATAACCCGTCTGCTGTTTGGGAAGCCGAGCAGAGGAGACAAAGCAGACTGAGTAGAGCAAACAGAGGAGACAGGGCAGAGACATGCATAAAGAAACCCTATGGGGAAAAACACTTTCTCTTTTTCATCTCTGCTGAAGGGGGCGAACCCACTCAAAGTGAACTTTCCCATGGACACTACTTCCCTAATTTTTGCTGCCTCCTGTAGAGCTTCCGTTCCCCCTGTATCTTTTTTTTTTCTTTTTCCCATTTTTAATGTATACTTTTTTAACATAGTACTTTTATCGCCCCTCCTCCATTTTCTCTAAACTGTTCAAATTAACCCAAATTAAAATAATTCCAAATGTTGACAAAAGAAAGAAGCGCATTCGGTTGTGCATACTATTTAATACCTGTGTCAGTGCCATCCCACACACGGGGAAGATTTTTCCTCATGGGAGAGGCTACATATAACAGTGTTGGTATTATGCACCCAGGTGTATACAGCACAAGGAGAAAAGTTGTTGCAAATGTAGAAGAAGAATGCCCCCCCCCACATACACAGATACTACGCCCTTTATGCCACATACACCATCTTAGCCATGCTACCATTTCGTACATCCTGCGTGGCAGATATTTTACTCACACTTTTCCAGACATCCTACACGTTCGTGACGTTCTCGAATACTCATTTTTTGACTTGCCACATGTGACACACTACACTTCCAGGAGCTGATGGAATTGGGCCTCGCCCGGCGTGCGCTAGATGAGGATGGTATGCTCATTTTTTTTTTCTTTTGTGTTCACCAACCGGATAAACCATTTTGCATACGTTATAAACACAGCGTAGTTTTCCAACAGGGGATCTTAGGCAAATGGGGGTGTTACGGAGGTAGGGGGATTATTTATCAGAATTGCTTCCAATGGGTAGTCAATATCGCTCCTTCAAAAATCCATATAGATATGGCAGAAATAAAGCCGTTAAAAGGGGTTTCACAAAATAGGTTATACTGCCCCATTCGGTGTGCGTAAACGAGAGATCTGGCCACGCTAACTACTCCCTTTGCCAACCCATTTGGTGACATTTTCAAAAGTTGGACTTGGAAACATTACCAGTGCCACGCAGGGTACAGCGTCGTTATGTTACAAATGAGAAAAGAAACGGTGGGGGAAGTTGTCAAAAGTTTTCAAAATAGAACAAAGGTGTGCCATTTATTCGTGTGTACATTTATCCACACAGGTGTGTACATCGCGAAGTTGTTTCTCTTTACAAAAAAAAGGACGAAAAAATAAATGAGGAAAGAAGGATCGTACCGGGGGAGCCATAAAAAGGGGGTGTTTGGCTGGTTCGTTTCCTCGTTCGTTTCTTTCCTCCTTCTTTTCTTCGTTCGTTCGTTCGCTGGGTGGGTGGCCAAACAGGCACACAAGAAATGTGCAGGCAGATGAGAACCTCCTCATCAGGCATAACGGTAACGTCGTTCACTTTGGCCATTTGCTCAAACGCGTCGTAGCATCCATATGTGCGGATGTTGTGGGGTTAAAAAGAAAGAAAAGAAAGAAGAGAAAGAAAAGAAAAAAAAGAAAGAAAATTTATCCTTCTCTTCAAAATAATTTCCACATCGACACACCCATCATCCTACTGACGACTAGGCCTCCACATTAAGGCCCCTCCCAATCCTGCCATCTTTAACCTGCACACAGTCCCTGATTGCGCCATTCCGATAAATGCACCTCCTCAAGTTGACCGAAAAAATCATATGATTTTTTTTACCGAAAATATGCTTAAACTTTTTCAAGCAATCATACAGATATTTAAAGCTGTCAAAGTGGAGAATTAAAATTCGTCCATTGTTATGGACATTCACCTTTCTCGTCTTCATTTTTTTATTTTGATTTTGATAAAAATCGGCAAATGACTCGAAGTTGTTGTTCTTTTCCTCCGTGCCATTGTTATCATCATTTGTCCATGCTTCCAATTTTATGTTTTTCTTCTTCTTAAACTGTAGAAAGTTCTTTTTAGAAATTTCGCATATATAATCGTACACATCTCGGCTTCCCATTCCATGTGCTTCACCAAAAATCGAATCGCAGCTTTCAATACGCATGTTGCTGTTTCGGAGTCTAATTTCACACCTTCTCTTCCTTTTCTGCCCAGAAATTGGTTTGCGACCATCTGAAATTACTCTTGGGTGATTACTTTGGCCGATTGGCTGATCCTCCTCACCGCAGTTTCCACCCTTGGAGACGCCTAATTTCGGAGCACCTTCCCCTTCTCCCACTCCACTCAGAACATCGAATTTGAATAAAGAGGCATTTAATAGCAAGTAAAATATATTGTAAATATTCAAATGAAAAGGAAGGTGCGTTATGATCATGATGTTTTTATTTACACATTTATCTACATAGACTAATTTGTTGAAACAGAAAATGCCAAAAATCCTCAAAAATTCGCTGGTGGCTAGGGTTGCAGATTTTTCCTCAAAAAATTCTATAATGGCGTACAGTTTTGTGTAGCTATTCAGGTTAAATGAATTATGAATTCTGTTCCCATTAGTGCATTTAGGTTTGTTGCTCTTTCCCCCCTTTGCATTTCCATTGGGCGTGTTTCCAATCTTCTTACTCTTACCAGATCGCACACTTTTCGAACTGTCTATTTCTTCTTCATCATTTAGTGCGTTTATGTCTACCGTTTTAAGACGGTCACTGAAAAATTCCATGCTCTTTATTTCTCCGCAGAAGGAGAAGGCTTCTTTTAGCTCCACTCTTAGCAGCTCGTAGTTGATCATGGGCAGGTCGTACACAATGATGAAGTTGTTTTCGTTGATGCTGTGCGCGCTGGTGCTCGCCTCGTCATCGTCGCGGGGGCGGTTGGTTTCGCCCGGGCAGGTCACTTCTTCCGCTTCTCCCTCGTCGAAGTGCACATCCATTTCGTACACAATCTTGCTACTAGGGCTGAACTGCCTCTGCTGGGGAAGCGCGCGTGGGGGCTTCTTCCCCCCCCTTTCCCCTTGGCCAGAGTGGGCACCGGCGTTACCACCCAGGCTGCCAACCGCTTCCCCGTCGCTGTTGCCATTCTCCACGCAGGGCGTCGTGCCATTCTTCACCTCTCCCCTGTCAACATTTCTTTCCAAATTTGAGAAGGCCGCCTCTTCTTCTTCCTCCTCCTGCTCCTCCCCAGGAATCTCTGTTCCCCCCCCTTCAGTATCCTTACTGGTACATATGACCTTGTCATAATTAAACGTGTGGCTGATATCTTCATCCTTTAATATGTCAATCGATTGAATAAACAGACAAGTCAACACATGGCTGTACTCCTGTGGACACATTTCGTGAAACGCCTCAAAGTATTTTATTTTTCGTTGAAGATTTTTCTTTATCAATTTGCTATAATTCTTTATTAATTTTTTCACCTTCTTAATGTCCCCATCTACAAATTTGTCGTATATTTCGTAAAGTAAATTGTTGTATGCGTAAATGTTTCCAAAATGTAGTGACGCTATGTGTTTGTGGACAAAGGTGGAGATGTCCGTCACTCCGTTTATTTTCTCCATGATGATATTACTGTTTTTACTTATCAATTCAAATTGTTTGTAGTAATCTTCCTTACTGAACTTTTTGCTGATGCATTTGTCGCCTTCGTTCTCTTGGGTTGCCTTATCGGAGGCGTTTCCAGTGCTTTTCTGGATCGTCCGTTCGTTCTCGCTTGGGGGGGTGACCTCCATTTCGTCATTCTGACAGTTTTCTTTTGTTTTTTTTCTTTTCTTTTGCTTCTTCTTTTGCTTCCCATTCTGCATCTCGTTTTGCGTTCCATTTTTCGTCCCATTCTGCGTTCCATTTTGCTTTCTATTTTTCTTCCCATTTTGATTTTTTTTTTTTTGTTCCTGTTCCTCCACTGGAGGGATGCACTTGGGGGGGTCTCCCCTGAGCGTCCCCCCCTCGCGCTTCGTCCCATCACCTTTCGGTCTTTCCTTTTTGCCCTTTTCCCTTGGTGCATTTTTTTTCTTTTTTTTGGTTTTTTTTTCTCCAATTACACTGTCGTTAGTACTCTCGCTTGGTTCCAAGGGAGCGGTCTTCGCGGCCGATTCTCCCATCTTAGCAATAACTCCTGAGTCTACATTCCGGTGTATGTGCAGATCCGCCTCTATCGGGCTACATATCCCCCCAGTGAGATCGTTAGCAAATCCTTGGCTCACCTTCACCTCAGAAGTGTGGCAGCACTGGGTGTTTTCGCACAGCTGCGGAGGGGAGTCGTGCCTCTGTGTATTACCGCTATCTAAAGGTGCCTGCCCATTGGGGGTTATAACTTTTTCTGTTTCGCCTCTCTGCGTACCCTCCCTGGTGAGATCAACACCCTTGTTACTCCCATACAGGGAGGACCATTCTACCAGCCTTGAAAAAATGGAAAAGCTTCTCTTCCTGAAGAGAAACTCCCCCTTAAAAATGAAGGGAGAAGGGGAAGAAACCTTCGGTTTCAGGCAAATCCAGTTAGTGAAATGATAAGTTTGTAAAATTGTGTGAAGTCTTCTCCTCCTTTGCATCATTCGAGTAGGTATATCTAATCACCCTTTTATTATCCTTTCTATTTCTACGTTTTAAAAGGAAAAAAAAAAAAAACATTATTACAGTCCGCAGCGGGGGATCACATATAAGTATGCACGTTTCACAATTCTGCCCCTCTCTTTCGTGCTTTTTCTATATGGAGGCAGCGGCAGCAGAGCAAAACAGAAGCATTCGTTTTAACAACAGCTATGGAATCCTTCCTTTTCGGATCCTCACAAGAACAAACTGAGTGTGCAAATCCGGTTGGTACATTTCGCAAAACTTGTTTTTGAATTCCTTGGGATTTTTTTTTTCTTTTTTTTTTGTTTTTTTTTTCTAAATTTGTGGAGTTGTCATCTCTAAATATTCCTTCCCCCTCTTGTAGCACTGCATTTGGAATGTACACCAGGTGCTGTTATTCTGCTCTGTTCATTTGATCATTCTTTCATTCGCTAATTTTGTCATTTTTTTTTTTTTTTTTTCTGTTTTTTTTTGCCTTGTAAACGGCTCCATAAATGTACACGTAAATAGCGTCAACCCTGTGCTGCAAGAATGAAATACAACGAGTCCTCTGATGAAATTACCGCTGTTCAGAGCGCCCCAAAGGAGAGAGTGAACCAATTTGGACCGAGCCCATTTTGACGACGGCGTCCATTGCCAGCAGGTCCGATTGGGCCCCCCCGGGATTGCCCAACGTTCGCCATCTATACATAAATATCTATATATACATATATTGGTATATACATCTATTTATATATACTTTTCTTCATAGATACATCTATTTATATAGATGTAGATATAAAATATATGCGTATGCGCGGATGCTTATATGAGGGCCACTGAGCTTTCCCCCCTTCACGCACGTTTCCCCCCTTGATGTTACATGACCGCATTTCACCTTGTGGTACGCCGTTTTGAAGGCCCCTTTTCTTTAATATCGTCATACGGGGCAAATTGTGAAGAGTTAAAAACGCGGGACCAGCCCCCCTGGCACATCCAGGTAGGCACATACATGAAACGTGCACTTATGCTACATAATCAGGGTGCGTGTATATATGCATGGTTGCTTTACAGAAATGTGCAAAAGATACGGTGGCGAAAAATGGGGAATACCAAAACAAAAAAAATTAACGAGAAAAAAAAAAAAAAAAAAATTGTCGCACTTTACAAATGGCATTTTGCACAGAATGCGTTCTTCATATGTTTCTATATTTATATACGTGGTACACATGCACCTGTTTAGAAATGACGGAACGCTTAATGTGGAAACGGCGGTCTGGAAGTCACATCCTGTCAAGTTTCCCCTGTTTCCTCTGATAACAGCATACAGGAGTGTTCTCACTTGATTGGGTGAAATTTGGGAATGCAGAAAATGGCAAAGGGTCAATTAACTGGGGCGGGGCGGGAGACTATTTTACGCATCAACCGAGGTGTGCTTCCACTTACGTGTACTTCCACCAGAGTTTGCTTCCACCCCGCGCGCATATGTGCCCACAAATCAAACCTCCGAAGGAACCCCGTCTTCCCCCTCTAACTTGAGCTTGTTAAGCTTTTTGCTTCCCAATTTGGCCTCAAAATGGAGGCCTGCATTCTTAGCAAAGCCGATGGCCTTCACCAAATCGTCTTCATTCGTTGCTGTGCGCAGTAAGCCCCTAATCTTTTCGTCCTTAGCAAACTTAAAGCCCTTTTTTTTATTGTTCATATTACCTTTATTGTTTCTGTTTTGTGTGTAGTACCCCTCCGCTACGTTGGGGAAATTCTGGGGCTCGTAATGGGGTGGTACTCCACCCTTGAAACTCTTCGTATAAGATGCAGACGCCATTTTTTGAAAGAATATTTTGTTTCCTGCGCCTTTTTCTTGGTTGCTATTTCCAGCGAAGTGGTTTCCCTTGACTCTGAAGGGACCGTTATTATTCGCTTCGTAGTTGTAGCTTCCGCTAGCATAGTTCCCACTATCGTAATGTCCGCTGCTGTACGTACTGCTCCCATAGTTTCCACCGTTATAGTTGTGACCTCCGTAGTTGCAGTTGAAGCTCCCCCCCGCGTAGTCGTAATTTCCACTATCGTAGCTATAATTTACGGGCGAGTAGCCATAGTTATTTCCTCCAAAATTGTTGTAGCCGTACCCACCATTGCTACCGTCGTACACACCATTGCTACCGTCGTAGACACCATTGCTGCCACCGTACACACCATTGCTGCCACCGTACACACCATGGCTGCTGCCGTACACACCATTGCTGCCGCCGTACACACCACTGCTTCCTCCATACCCAGCGTTATCATTCGTGATGGCATGATTCATGTTATCCCCCAGCCAGTGGGACTTCTTCCCAATTGAACCCGCATTCAGGGTAGAACAGTACATATAAGAGTCCGTCACTACCATGTCATCCGTGTCGTGATAAACATTCCCCCCATTGTTTTTTTTACTGTAAACATTCATGGCGCTATTTTTAAAGTACTCATTCCTAAAGCTGTTTTGCTCATTCTGGAGTAAAATCATCCCCCCTGCATTTTCACCCATGTCGTCAGGATTAAAGTATTGGAAATTATTTGCCGATTTGGAGGGGAATTTTTTTTTCGGGGAATTTTTCACTACGTTTATGTTATTTTTGTGTGAATCATTTTTTGGAGGTGCAACAGAAGGCTTCGGGGTGAAAGTTTGCTTGGCTGATTTATTTTTTAATCCCTCCTCTTCATTTTTTCCTTTATTATTTTGCTTTGTTTTTATCCTTTTCTTTTCCTTCAATTTTTCTACATCAATTTTTTCGATTATCCTGTTTAGTTTTTTGATGAGCTCCACTTGGACCATTATAGTTTGGTTGTCACTGCCATCAGGGGTGGTGGTGTTAGTGGTCCTTTCCCCATGTTCCTTCTTCTTTCCGCCTTTTCCCTTGTCAACATTATCTCCTCGAACACTGTCGCCTCGAACTTTATCCCTTTCAGCATTGTCCTTTGCTGCCTGGCCCTTTTCCGTCTTGCTGCTTTTCTTCTTCTCCTCCTCTGCCTCTGCGTCGACCTCAGGAAACTGCTTCAGAATTTTGATTATCTTCAATAACTGCGTGCGCACTATCCTGTATTTTTTTCTGAAATTTTTTCTCAATTCCTTTATTTTGCTGTCATGTTTAGACAAGGAGGAACCATTGGATCCTGACTTGGTCAGTCCATTTTTGTTGGTCGCCGTTTCGAGCCCTTTTTTTTTCCTGATTTTTTTTTCTGAACTTTCTTCTCCCCTTTTTTCGATGTGCAATGAGAGGTCTTCGTTAGCGAATATGTTCCACATGTTTGTGCCGGGGGGGAGTGGCTTGGGGCGAGGGGCCTACTACCCACGGGCACAGGTCCACACTAGACTGTGCAGTCACCGGTGTGCTCGCCGCAGTCGTCTGCACTAGAGGAGGCAGTCAGCGCTCCGCTCATCAGCCAACACGCTCGATGACCCCTGGAGGAACACTCCTCCAGAATGAGCTGCGAAACTACTGCACCAAAAATTCACACTGTGACGTAAAAAAAAAAAAGAAAAAAAGTGTAGCGGAACTAGCTACGGGTATGTTTCGCAGCTGAGGGGACCGTTCGGAAGTGGCGCTGCACGGGCGTGTGGCAAAAAAAAAAAAAAAAATCAAAGCTATCTAAGTTATCAAAGTTACCAAAGTTATGAAAATTATCAAAATTGTAATCAAAATTATAATCCAAGTCCACGGGAGAAATGTAGAGGCTACGTCAAAGTAGACGTCTATACCTTCGGTGAAGTCGAAAGGATGGACGAAGCTTGACACAGTAATGCTTGGAGCCGCCTCAGTCACGTGAATTAGAAACCCTCAAGTTACTCGAGCGTACATAGAAAGAGGGAAGAAAAAAAGAAAAAGCGCATAATGACTCTATTTAATGAAACATACTTGCAAAAAAAAAAATAAAAAATAAATAAGGGTACATAACAAACCCTGCAAAGAAATGTCTTAGTGACAACCTAATTGTTATGAATATACTTGTGTGCACGGAGAATTTGCCTAAAGGTAGGTGTGTTAGGCTACTTCCCCGTCTCATATAAGTCACAATTCCAGAAATACATGGTCACACACATGTACATACACGTGTGCACGCATACACACAAGTGTATGTACACACAGGTAGGTATACGAAGAGGTATGCCCACGCACTCCCCACCTGGCGCATGCACAATTCATCGTACAAGGACCGACTGACTGCCTAAGTAACATTTTAGACGGGGTGGCCCATTCGATTGGTTTCTTCGCACATACATGAAATGAGCGCCATGTTTTACTAAGCTTTGTTTCGTCCCAAATAATTTTGAGGACTGCAATTTGTTTCCCCTTAGGTGCAGAAGGAAGAAGTGAGGTTGGAAGTGAAAAAAAAAAGAGGAGGAGGCGTGAAGCAAAGGTTACAGGTAACAAAGGCTTCTTAATGAATCGCTTTTCTTATAGAAGCCTGTGCAGTTGTTAGCCGCCCAGCTGAACACACCATGTAGCGCAGTGTAACATGTATCAGTCGTCAGGTGAGAGTCACGCGTAGGCCCTGTTTGTACGGCCTCTTCGTACACCTTATGCGACACTTAGGGCCTTCTCCCCGACTGAATGTTAACACTTCTCGACGGGCTTGCGCAAAAAGATATGTAAACGAAAAAAAAAAAAAAAATACATACCTACATTTATACATTCATACATACATAAATTCATTCATACACTTTTACTGTTTATGTACAGGCATACAAGTATTATCTATTTTCTCAAAGGGGAAAACATAAATGGAATTAAAACGTAAGTGTAGGTTGATCGTGATTTTTTGTTGTTAGCCAAGCCTCGGTAAACCTCATCTTTTCTCTTGTTCTATATATGTATATACATAAGCGCATTAAGAATTTCATCTACATGTCAATCAGTACATGTAAGAGTCACTAGGGAAGCATGTCATAGCCAAAAAATGTACAAAAGTAAGTAATGTACATATGCATGTAAGGTAGGTATGTCCCTTTTCTCTTTAGAACAATCAGAAGGGCAGTACACGTGCCCACCCTCCCCCTCTTTTCTT
This sequence comes from Plasmodium inui San Antonio 1, assembly GCF_000524495.1. NCBI lineage: Eukaryota > Apicomplexa > Aconoidasida > Haemosporida > Plasmodiidae > Plasmodium > Plasmodium inui. The sequence goes on along the minus strand of NW_008481843.1, from coordinate 768,970 downwards.
ACGAAATGCGACGCGTCATGTATTTCTTCAAAATGACGAAAAATTGCACAAAGGAGGGAAAGATATATGTATCTGCGGCAGGCACTCGGTTGGTGAACTACGAACAAAACCTCATCAAGGTATTGTCAATTTTTCTTTAAATTTCAAAACAGGTGATTATTTTTATTTTTTTTTTTTTCACAATTAATGAAATTTTTCTGCCACAAAATAGGTATTTCATTTAAAATATTGATAATCCCCTTTTAATTATCCCCAATTATATTTCACCCGCAATAGAGCATAACGCCCCAACCTGTTGTTTAAAGAAAAAAAAAACACAATTCCATTTCAATGAGTTTTCAATGTTTTGCGTGGCATAAATAACACATAAACACTCCTTTCTCGTCTGAGTTAAAAAAAAAAAAAAGTCGATATATAATATATAAAGTTCCATAAGTGTTTTACTCATTAAGCATCATTGGTCAAGAGTCCAGAATGGCAAATAGTAGAAGTTTACAAAGGGGGATTGGCATGCCATTTATGTTGAAGCATTAGAATTATGGGATTCTGAGAAATTCATACTCACTGATACACTAAATTTTATTATTTTAAAAAAAAAAAAAAAAAAAAACGCAGAAGCAATGAA